>NC_071126.1:17010000-17102500 GCF_024256425.1 Clarias gariepinus
ATTCTGTAAATTGTATTTTAGTATTTATTGGTAATGACATTTGTACAGAATGTAAAATAAGTTTGCCATTTGCCATTTTAATTTCAATAAATTCATTAAGGTGTGGGATTTTTTTTAAAATAAACAAGCTAGATTTTAAAATAAAACATTTATCTATTAAAAAGCAATTTTGTAATAAAATTTTGTAATAAAATTTAGTTGTTACTAACCGACAATCTACATATCTTCATTTCAGAGATCCAACCTACTAACCTTCCCCTCCATCTACCAGTATGAGAGTAAGATGAAGTATATAAAAAAAGTACTAAACACTCTTTAGTGTAGATGACACCCCCAAGCATTTTTAGCCATTCTTTGCATTATGTTTTAATAAATTATACTGTAAATGAGTCATATTTTTTCATCAGAATATATTCTTCAAACACTGCTTTGGAGAAAGAAAAACTATGTGAGTCGCACACGAGACAAATATGAAATATCTCCGAGATTTAAAGGTACAGTAATGAGCCATATTTGAGACACATTTGAGAAGATTGAGAAAACAGCAAAAATCTCATTCAAGTCTCATAGACGCCTCATTTCTGCATATGTGAGTCACACACAAGACAAATATAAACTCTAATCTCTAAGATTTAGAGGTAATGAGCCACATTTGAGACACCTTTGAGTAGATGCAGAAAACGCCTAAGTCTTATTCAAGTTTTAAAGATGGCTCATTTCTGTCTAGGAGACAAAAGAAGAGATGAGATCTCATCTTGGAGTTTCTTTGCTTTGGGCAGTTATTTGATAAACTTTTACAGAATGCATCTCCAGTGCCAGAGCTTTGTAAAAGTCAATACATTTGAAAGTCTTCAGGCATTTGTGCTAAATCAAAAGCACAATGTGTTGTTTGTGAAATAATTAAAATGGTATCGGTGGCATAAAAGGAAAACACTTCAAAACAAGTTACTGGAAAATACAGACATTCTGGGAAACTCTGCATCACTCCACCTTGTTGGTGATTATTTTCCTGCAGCAGCACACCCATAGTGATTTATACGTACAGTACAATCCATAAATGTGATCATGAACGCATGGAGAGACTCTAGTAATTTTTCAAGATATAGTTCCAGATATAGACAAGCTTTAGTTTAGTGTTCTAGCTCTTCCTGTGTCATCATTGCTGCTTGACATTAATGCCAGACGTCTAAACATCTTCATTCCTCATTCGTCCTACTTTTCCTAACTTTCCACTGACAGATAAACACAACGGCGGCTGTTTTTCAAGACAGATCACATCCATCATTTTCGTCTCATGGTACGCTGCCAAGGCACGAGTGGCTTTCAGTCTCAGTAAAAAAAAAAAAAAACAACAACAATGGTGAGTTGAAACAGTTATTTATTTATTTCTTTTTTTGAAAAAACGGGGCAAATACTTAAAATCACAGAATGGTCCCCTCATGATTGTCTGGCTGGTTACACAACAAAAAACTTTAATCTCGTACAATAAACATACAAAGCTCTTTTTTTAATTTTATATGTTTGGTAAGAAAAACAATAGAGCTATCCTGTTATAGAAAATTTATCAAGCGGAGTTACTGTTGATTATTATCCCGTAAAAGTATGACCGGAACTGTTTTCAGTTTTCAATGCTGACATTTGTTTAATTTATTAATAAATGACTGTACATTTGATCTATTTTTGTTTACACTTAATACTGTCAAACAAGTCACTTCCAGTTAGCACTTACACTATAGCAACTATAAGCAGGCATTTCAGTCTCTATTTATTTTTATGAAAGGATTTCTTTTTATTCCTGGGATTATTCATTATGCTCTTCCTGCCACAACCCACCCATTTGTCCAGGCTTGGGACTGACACTGAGGATGTTCTGCATATAATATACTCCTTTTGAGTAAAAACTATCGTGAAGTATATTGTCATTAAGGCAAGACAGTTCAAGGGCATTGGGTGGGAATTGAACCCAGGCCTTCCAAATAGAAGGTGATACACCTACCAATGAGCCAATGGCGTTTTCCACAGTATTGATGGTGATTTTATTTTATTAAGTTATACAAATGTTTGCCAAAGAAGCTACTCCTGAAGTTTATGCAACATGGAAGTGACCAATCTTGCTTCCCTGAAAATTTTAAGTTGTTGAGTTGGAGAGATGATTTCATATTTGCCCCAAAAACGGCCAAAAAAAATCTTTTAAAATGCAAATGATTAATATTTCTTTATGAG
The DNA here is from genome assembly GCF_024256425.1 of Clarias gariepinus. Lineage (NCBI taxonomy): Eukaryota > Metazoa > Chordata > Actinopteri > Siluriformes > Clariidae > Clarias > Clarias gariepinus. The sequence goes on from NC_071126.1 coordinate 17,012,224, forward strand.
TATTGATATTAAATTGGTGTAAGCTTCTAGAAGCATACGAACTGTTAAAATGATTGATTAAATGAAAGCATTGCGGCTTTAAAAAATGAAGGATTTTTTCAAACAAAACATTTGTAGTGTCTGTAACCATGTCAAATTCATGTTGCAATATCTTAACAATTATTAATTTTAGAATAATACAGTTTTTCAGTTTTATGTCTTTTTATGTGAAATCTAAATTAACCAAGTTTCATCTGAATGACAGTTAATTTCGTTGAAAGATTTACTTCCAAAAGGTTCTGGACACTAAAACATAAAAGGGCATGAAATTGTATTTAGCAAATGTGTTTCTTTTTATCTGATAAAAATATAAATGTGTATGTATATTTAAAAAAAAAAAATTAAGCATGGATTAGAAGGTAAGATGCAAATATTATTTTAAAAAATGCTGTTACTGTATAGGACTGTATCTGAAAATTCACTTTTTCACCAAGGTGAGACACTTTTTAGCACCGATACCACGTTTTGGCCGTTACAAGGCTAATAAGACCAAACAAACAAACTATCACATGAATTATTAAAAAGGAAATTGTAATGTTACTGAGAAACTGTAAAGTGCAAAATCATATAAAGACCTCCACAGTGGTTCCACAAACTTATTTCCTGTTACAAAAGCACTTGCAGCAGAGACTCCTTTCATAAACGTTAAATAAATGTCCTTGTGAAAGAGCTGTTATTATTATAGAAACAATAAAGTAATAAAGCGAGCACATTTGTATAAGCCTGTGATTTGCCTTGGAACTACTATCACTAATGATAGCACAGTTCATGATTGTCAAAAGTAGTGTTGCTGAAAATACCTAATCAGAATGGAGAATTCAACAGCACTGTGGGATAAAAGTAAAAATATGCAACAAAGAATAAGTACAATACTGGTTGAAAGAAAAGACAGATCCGAAGAAGTGCAGAGAAAATAAAGCCTGTGATTTCAAGGCCTGTATAGTTACTCGGCTGATGTCGAACGCCTTTTATTCTTTGATTTTTATTTAAAATCATCATAATCTGTAATTAACTTTTTAACTTGGGGGTCTTCTTGGATTGTCAAAATGTATTCTAAAGTTAAAGTCACATTAAATTCATTATCATAGATTAGTTTGTTTTTTTGAGGATGTGTGACACACCACTATCTAAGATAACCGACATGATATAGGGTGTATCAGGTGACTTTTTGCATGTGTTTAACACGCAAAATAAAAACATTTCAACTGCACACAGTCCACAAGTTCCTGTTTGTTTAATCATTGCTCTCACAGTGGGATGAACCAATTTGTCTTTGGTTTTGATGAAAATAAAAATATCTTGATTATTTATGTTTTTTTATCACCATCTTATTTGCATCATATTACAAAAAAGTAATTTTTTAAAGCCGAGCATGTAATGATTCAGACATATAAATGAATGCCAAGACTGTAAAACAATGACTATAAGATTTCCCAACATGCAACATTAATCTAATAGATATGTCGCAAAATGAAAGAATTTAAACACCTTGGCTGATCAAATCTGTTTAGTGAAAATTGTTTAAAATTGTATTGTAACACAAGAAAACAAGCGTACAGTATTAAATTCTCTCTCCTGCCGAATCCGTAATTGAAACGATGAAGCAGGAGGTGGTGTCTCATTGTGTCTGAAAATGTGCACGGTTTACACAAAGCAAAATTAGTCATGTCCGTCAGTGGACATGAGTGAGAAGGCCCTCGGGCAACCTTTCACTCCGGAGCATCGCGTTCCCGTGTGCAGACACGTCGTCCAGGCCCTTAAAGTCGTGTTTAAACAGAGACCCCCGTCTGCCCTACGCCCACAACAAACGTCTGAGCCGTGCCATTATGGCTCCTGTTTTTTCCCCCTTTCCCTTCTTTTTTTTTTTTTACCTCTCTCAAGGATTTGCTTTTGTTGGTATTGTGTTTCAGAGCAGAGATGGATGACGGCCAAGGTTAGGGAGGATTTCACAAAACCCATAACAAAGATGTGGGCATATGGGGGGGGAGTATTTTAAAGGAATTTTTGGTATTAGATATTACATTGTGGTAGTGCTAACAATAATAATAATAAATAATAATAATCGAAAAAGTTATTTGTTTCATTAACCATAATGTTAAATAGGCACAACATAATGCTGGAGTTCGCCTTAAGCAGAAAATAAAACGCAGGAGTTTTATATTCACTCCATAACACATGGTCTGTATTTTTCTACCAAAATGATGAGGGGGAAATAAGTGCAAAGGAACTAAATCTTTTTTTTTTTTTTTTGCCTTTGGATCCTGTGCATATGATGCCTTGGCTACGATTAATGATAGTTTGAAACCCAATCTTTCTTCCTTCTATGGTGGTGGGGGGAAGGGTTTCATTAAAATTGATCATACTTGCAAATCTTCTGCACAAAAGGCACCGATATTCGCTCTATTTTTCGCCAACGTTTGTGTGCGAAAATCCATAGAAAATCCATCAAATCCTTTCAAAATCCAATAATATTTGCATAGAGCTTAAAACATGCAAAGTCACTGAATATGCATTAAACCGAAAGCCCTCTGATTTTGCATTAAAATGAATTCCGAGTCGCTCGACTCCTACAGGTAAAAAACAAGAACGGGTCCACCGGTTAAGCACCGCTTGTCCCAGTACTCCAGGTTGATTGCCAATGAAATAAAATATCCATATTGCCCTCGTTGTTGTTCGTATACGATACGTGTATAAAATCGGCTGAATGAAGGGGGGAAGAATGGTATGAGAGGAGCTGTAAAAATTTCAGCACCTTGAGTCACATGCAAACAACAGACTTTGCTTTTGTCTCATGTTTTTCTGAAGATCCATCAAGGCCATGTAAGCGGAGGCTTCACCATTTGCTCCGCGCCAACCCGGTAATGACAAACACACATTGGCGACACATTAAGAATTCAACAAGCAATCTATTCAGCAATTAATGATGTAGGAAATCAGCCCTCCTGCTGAAGATGCCAGGCACAGAAGGGAGCGCGTGGGGTTTGTTGCGGAGCCGCGTTCACGGCGCCCTTGGGCCCTTCGTGGCATACTTTTCCCAGTCCACCCATTTGTTCTTATGGAATCGAGTACCTGTTTTTTTTTTTTTTTCCTTTCCTTCGCACACTTCAAGGCCAGTCATCGTTGCAGTGAAACTTTTGCTGTCAAGAGTTTCTTCACCACTTTTATAGTCAGGGAATTCTTGTTATCGAGCCATATACTTCAGACACCATAATATATCATTGGCAAATGTGGCGCGCTTCTCAGTTCTCAGTTATCCCTGTGCAGTGATTTTATGATATGAAAGCCAGAGTCCTAGCAGAAATATTTTACCCAGAATTTGGAAAAATACAGTAGTGAGTTGTGATATCAATAGGAGAGAAAAGGTGAAGACTTTCAGGGACCCCTTACACACCCTTTCTACTTTTGTACATTCCAAGGAAGGTCATGCTTAGTTGCTTCAGTAAAGGATGAAATGCCATACTGTATACATAAATACGGATATCTCATTCCTGGACACTTTACCGTGCTGTGAGAAGGGATTAACTTCAAGTTTGACAGGCTTCTCGTCTAAAGACAAACAAAACAAAACAAAACAAAAATGCTTCTCGGTGCAGGTATTTGGCTCAAGGCCTTAAAGAAGGGGAAGAAAACCGACCTTGATCAGCGCCCTTGGTAAACTTTTCGCTTTCTAGAACAGTCATGGAAAACAAAAATGATTGACAATTAGTGCCCCGAAACAACCTGGCAATTTTGCGAGTTGTTCATGTGCAGTGGCAAGCTTAAAGCACATCAATAAATCACGTAGCTTGGCTGCGACGGTTAAACTTTGCACCAACAAGTCCCCGAAAAACTTTTAATTAATGGAGTGTGTATTGTTTTAAGCATGTGATCAAAATTAATCAGCCCTCAATTTAAGATATTAAAATCAAATTAATCATGTGAAAAGGCAAATGATGCTTGACACAGCTCCAGCTGTGATGAGCCACTGTTTTTCCCCTCGTGCACCTCTCCTCAGGGGGACATTAGGAAACTCGGTGCCTGTGTCAGCTCCGTTACTGTCACTCCCGCTTACAACAACACAGCCTCGCTTTATTAAGTTGCGCGAGCTTGTTCGCTTTAATAAGCAACTAAAATGCAGCACGTTTATGTTGAATTAAAGCTATTAGATAATGTCATTAGAGTTTTTTTTTTTTTTCAATGAGTTTGTTTAGCATTGTTTGATATAGGGGTAGTGAGTAACCTAAAACATAAAAACAGAAAAGGTTATTAGGTTATTATTCTCTTTTTTTGTGATTTACACATCATAGTTATGTACAGTACAGTTAATAATTTCCATTAAGTTTTCATCTGAGAACTGGACTTTTACTGAAAAGTAAGATGTTAGGACATACACCAAGTACAGTCTGCATTTAGAGATAGAGCGAAGGAGATACAAATCAGTCGATTGGTACATTAGGTGTGATGAATGGGCCATTTGATAATCTGAACTCTGGCCTGCAGGGATGATCAGATAAGCCTCGGTCGCGCTCTAGGAACATTCAGCACCCCACAGGCTGGAACGGTGCAGTTAGACGCCAGTCTTCATAAAGTGCACAGAGAAAACAGGTTAGTGTAGTAACTGTAGATGTACGTATGCTTTGACTTAACCTTTGGAACTTGTTGGTTTTCTTGTCCGTTGTAAGTTTCAGTTTCATTTAGGTTATGACTCACATTTACATTTATAGCAACAGACTCATTATATACACTATATGAGCAGTTGATGGTTGAGGGCCTCGCTCAGGGGCCAAACGGTCAAACGTCAGCTTAGCAGTCAAACGTCTTAAAAAGTTTGCTTAGAATTTTAGCACACTGCACACAAAACAACAAATAAGTAACACCAGTAATCATACATCTGGTATATACAGTACACTATATATGTGGCTAATGAGTGAAGGAATAGTAGTAGGTAATAAAGTTTCAACCCAACAACAATTAAAGTTCTTGACATCTTGTTTTCTTCCTGGGATGTTTTCTCAATGGATGTCACTTTAGACGTTAGTTTTAACCTCCTGCACTCCTGTGGTTTCGGAACTGCAAAAAAAAACCTTTGTACACTTTTATTCCTTTCCTGTCAAGTGTGGCCACCTCTTTATGGTAAACTTAATGATAAAGGCGCAATCTTCATTGATCCTTACTCGATTGAAAGTTTCCTGTTTTTAAATTTAAATCCGTTGTGGTGGCACAGAGACGTGCAGATAAAGGGCCAAAGCTCTCACGGGACGCCAAGTCTGAACTGAGGCACGTCAGGTGGCTCGATGAATCCGCTATGAGGCTGCATCTTACCATGCAAGCCCTCCTCAGATCATCATCTTGTCCTTATTCTGTCAACGGCATTGATGAGGCTGTCAGGGGCGCTGCTCGTTTGAGGCTGCGTCGCCTTCCTTTGCATATGCACAACAAGGAGAGATCGGGAGAAGAGAGAGGTGGCGGGTGGGGGGAGAGAGGTAAGAGGCGAGGCAGGTGCTGAGAGGGAAGCACCATGGGGAATAGCATCTGAGGCTAAGGACATGAAGCACGTTCCCGACGGAGTTGGCGAAGCAGGAGCCGAGGAGCAGAAAGGAGCCTGGAGCCTCTCTTAGGCAACGCAGAGGGAGGGCGTCGCATCCCTGTAATCACAAAGTTTAGCTCGAGCAGTGGGACTGTGAGTAGGGGCGGGGGAGTGTGAGCAAATGAAATGAAATCCTTCCCAAAGCATTTTAAAGTTGATCTACACAGTGGGGGACAAGTTGGTGTCGCATTCAGGGAAAAAGGGGTGAAAAAGAAGTTCTCTACTTCGTCCTTACAGGATGGTCTTCTGGAGCTGCTAAGAAAAAGAATATCTTATTAGCCTCACAGCTGGGGGCCACCCCGAGCCACTTCAGACCGAGGGAGGCGCGGGTCGAGGGGCTGGCGTTAACGATCTGAAAGGCACCGTGATCCTTGGCCACACTAAACATGACAGTGGGGGTGACACAGTGGCCTTGTCTGCCCCTTATCCCTGCAGGACAACTTAAACATTAGTGTAACAAGAGCTCTTTAATTAGGCCGTGACACCTTAACAGGGCCCATTATTAATATTCATCATCACCTGCTTACTACACGATCACCTCTCATATAAAATCAGCCAGGATACATCTACTGACTAATCTGAGAACAGAGCTAGAATTGGATAGATGGGAAGAAAGGTACGAAGAGCAAGAGAACAGAAGGTCCTTTCTCTGGAGATTATTGTTACAATATGTGTAGGTAAAATAGGAGTATGTACGCCTGGCTTGCATGCTGGTATTAGATGCATGGCTGTTGCCTGGCTTGTAAACACTGCATGCATAATGTGCCGAAGGCACAGCAGAGGCAGGGGAAGAGGAGCTAGAAATTACATCAAGGAAGTCATCTTTTCTTCTATTATTTTTTTGGGACAAAGACCTGAAATGCTGCACTTGAAAGTCAAGGCGAGAAAGTTCACAAAACCAGTGGTGAGGCAAATATGTGGGAAGGAAGTGGAAGTGATCAGATTATTCAACTGCGGTGACAGTTTATAAAAATGTTTCCATGGGGAAAAAAAAAACAGAAAAGAAAAGTAAAATCATTGTTCAAAGTGGGAAAAAAAATCACAGGCAAACAAATACTTCAGTGGTATTAACAAGTAACGCGTCTGGTGCTGAAGTGTTTGCACATTCCTGCGGACAGCAGGAGAAGGAGCAGGCTTAACGGCGAGCCTCGGGCCCCAGAGAACGTTCTGGATGGTGGTCGTCTGGTACTGCTACAGCGCCAGGTTCTCCCAGAAGAGAAGGAACACTTACCTGAAAGCCTGAAAGTGCTGCCTGGAGCTAAGGAGGAAGGCGACTGTTGAAGGGCTGAAGCAGCCTATTTTGTCCCTCTGGGAGGTCCGGGTGCCAAGGGTTGTTATTACGCTTAGGACGAGCCTTTGTGGACAGATTTATCGACTCTGGCGAGGATCTCTCCCACCGGTGCCAAGTTAAGCCGCCGCGTAATTAGCAAACCACAGAGGAATGTGTTTGATGTTGGCTATTACAATAGCCTCTCAGATAGATGCCTAGACATGCTCTAGTACTGTCCATGCATGCACACCGAGCGTGACCTCAAGCTGTTTCGTGAAATGCAGGAGGCACACATGCACACACGCACATGCGCTCGCACACACAAGCGTGCAGAAAGGACAATTACTCCCATTAAACAGGCCCAGATGCTTCCTTGATTAAATTTGACCACACAAACACAAATGAAAGCAAATGGGTACGCGAGAAGGCTTCCCTGAGCATATGTTCAGCGGCTTGCTCCGAGCACTTCATGGTGAGAGAGAGGGAGAGAGCGAGAGAGAAAGTAAGAGAGAGGGAGGGGGGAAAAAAAAGAGGCATAATTGAATTTGCTGTTGATTCCATACTGGGTGCATTTTTCCAAGTTTATAACAAAGCCTTGATCACTAGAAAAACAGCAGGGAACAGTTGACAGCCGTATCTGTGATCTCAGCGAGTATTCTCTTTCCCCCTCAGCGTGTACCACGCATGTGCCGTGATTCAAAACTTTCCCCCAGCTACACCTCTGCCACACCCCAGGAGGATGACTTGCACCTCTCATGCATGTGTGTGTGTTTCTTTTTTCTTTTAAACATGATCTTGCTGAAGAGGAGCGAACCCTTGTCACGCCCACTGCAACAAACTGGACTTCTGCTGTTCTGATAAAACATGTTATTCTTCATCATAACTAGACACTGACCATGTATTCTCTGCTTATTTCCCGAAGACCCGTGCCGTTGCAGGTCACCTGTTGTGCCTGTTATTATTCCATGCTTGTCTTGTGACACTGGAATGAGGAACTTGCAGTCCCATACACAGCATTTGATTGACACCAGGTTTTTCAGCTTTTCGGGCAGGCCTCAAACTCATTATGAAATGTTTTTCAGCAAATACAGCAGGTTTGGGCTGTTCTGCTTCTGTCCAGTGCCTTTAAATTAACTCGGCTTGCTAGAATGGTCAACATTAGAACTTTACAGCCCTGTTCAAAGTTGTTCCAATTCTTTACGTCTGATGTGCAGACTGGCGTCCAATTTAATGCAGTAAAACAAAAGTTTGTGCAGTGTCAAATATTCAGATTACAGTCTTAGAATGTTTCAGGTGCTACAATGCTGCTCTGAAAGCCACCAATAAGAGGATGGCATGGGTTAGACAAAACCTTTATTAGATTCTTATTTAAAAAAAAGCAAATTAATATCTAATAAGCTAAATTTAAAATCGGCAAACACAATGCAGTTTACCCACAGGTTAGATGGAGACAAGTCTCTGAACAGTCTAAATAGAATTTTGGCAAGATTTTATTGGAATATTCTTGTACAGTGAATTGTAGCCATAACTGTTTTTGAAATAATTTATTAAATGTCACTCTTCACTTCCATAATTGACCCATGAAATGATCTGTCCTAGTACAAAAAAGACTTATTCACTACCCACAGCCTACATACATATCCACAGCCAGATGTTTGTGAATCTCTGATCTGAGGTGCATGTGTCCTTTTTAAATAAAAAATAAAATAAAACAAAAAAAAGTCACCTGACGAAGACACTTTCAGGACAGCTGGATTTGCCATACCTTTTTTATAGGCCTGGGAGCAAATCTGCATTTTTTTTTTAACCAACATATTTTAATCAAATCCCACAGCTGCACCCTCACCCAATCCCCATGATGGTGGAGCTGAGGACGAATCAGAGAACAGGCTGTGGCTATGAGTTCTTTCAATCTGCTAAGTGAAGAACTAGCTAACCAATTCATTCTGTACTATTAATGGGATTAATATCCCAGAGTATATTCTCCTTCGGGGTACAGTTCAGGCTCAGCACTCCAGAGGAGTCACTTAAACACTAATTCTAATATCAGCATACGTCCATGCCTCATTGCTGCATTAACCAGCAGAGAAAATAGCACTGAACCAAGCAAGCTTTAGAGTCGGGCCTGCATTTACCTTGGAGAGGTAGAACGGGGCTTTATTCCAATTCTCTTCGGTGCAGCTGCAGACTGTTTGAGGCCATAAGCTCCAAATAAGTCTTCGTCACTTGCACCGGGGCCTTATTAATTACCTGGGCCGAGCTGAGGCTTCAGTGTGCCAGAGGGCTCAGCAGCTAATGCATCCCATTCGACAGAGGCTGCTCTGGCTAATGCCTCCCTGGAGGGAAGTCTCCCTAATTAATCCACCATTTCCACTTTAGCTGCACCCTCCCCTCTGAGACCAGGAGGAAGTGTGGATGGGTGAGTGATTTAAATTACTCACAAACAATGCCCAAATGTGGCAGGGGGGAGCGCTGAAAAGGGCTAATACAGTAAGATGTATGGTGGTTTCACCATCTTGTGGGCTTTTCATAGAGGACCAAGAGGCTGCACATGCTACCAAACTTTCAACGTTGCCAATTAATGAGTACGTCCTGCCAGCGCACAAACAAACGGCATGCCGATATGTTGGATACTCCACCACATTATGTGATTTTGTGAATTTGAATTACAGCAGCTAAACCTGCTCCTTTTGAAAATGCATGCTTTGGATATGTAACGTAATGTACATTAAAGTTACTAAGAGCAGCACCGGACAAGACTGTTAATTGCCCTTTGTAAGTGATTGCAATTACATGAATTGGCATTTAAAAAAAATCTAATTTGTTAACACATTGCTAAATCATTATCGCTATTATGTATATATCTTTATCCTGTACACAGGGTCACGGGGGGTCTGGAACCTATCCCAGGAGACTTAGGGCATGAGGCAGGGTACATCCTGGATGAGGTGCCAATCCATCACATTGCACACACATATATACATGCACCAATTAACCTCACCTGCATGTCTTTGAACTGTGGGGGGAAACTGGAGTACCTGGAGGAAACCCACCAAGCACGGGGAGAACATGCAAACTCCATGCCCACCAAACCTAACCACTACACCACCATACCACCACAATTTGCTTTTTAAATTTAAAACTGCACATCATAATGATGTAGCAGATACGTAGCATTGCCACCTCACAGCTTCAGGGTCCCTGGTTCGGTCCTGAGCTCAAGCAACTGTCCTTGTGCCGTTTTCTTAGTGGTCTCTTGCTTCTTCCAGCCTCCACAAAAATGGGCTCTTAGGTAACTGACTACAGTAAATTACCCATAGGTTTGCACGTTGGCCTGCATTGAACTGGTGTCCCCTTCATGGTGTGGGCCCTCCTTGCCTCTATTGTTGCTACAGTAGAAAGAAGTTCCAGATCCAATGCAACCCAGGATTACTGAAGAGGATTTTTCTTCTCTAGGAGAATTTCCACCATGTAAAATCGATTTGTGGAAAACTACTGCATTTGTACTGTTTATTGGACATGTGCGGTTTTGGATAGAACCAGTGAGACATCCAAGACAATCTATAAGTCTGTGCCAGTATGTTTTTTTTTTCTTCTGCCAACTTGTCTCTAATTAAGCATTCGCTTATGTCTACGCTGTAGGCTACCAGGTAATGTGTGAAGAGGGCAACAAATAATGATTCACTGACATAATTGGTACCCATAATTTAGAGATAAAAAAAAAAAAACAAAGATCAGGAGATCACATGTGCTTCAGTGTATCCTTTGTTCCACTGGAGTACTTTGGCTCATATTTCAGTGGATTGTACAAAGCTACTCCCTTGTATGCCATTTTGTGGCCTTCATTATATTGTCATTTTGAGTTATCAGTAATAGTGGCCAGGAGATTATGAGTGACGTACTCAAACAGTGCAAATAGGCTGCCCTGGCTCTGGCTCTCAACGTGCTCTGGCATGAGGGCCATGAGCTGCCTGCCAGATTGTTAATGCTTGTCTGTATGTCTGGCCAAGGGCCTGCGTTCACTCTGATGAAGGATGGGGTTGCTTAGAAAACCTGCGAAGTTTAAAAATCAGATTGAAGAGGATAAAAACACCAAAGTGCTTTGGACCATGAGTGACGGGTGAGCATACAGGTCGGTATACATCTGGGGCCACTTAATGTAATAGTTTAAATGTTACTATTTGCCATGTGTATGGTGTAATAGGCCATTGGCAGAAGTTCAGTTGCTTTAGCTTTTGTTTTCCAGATGCTTTTTCATTTTCAGCTTTTACTTAAACCTACTTTGGTCGATTCAGTCAGAACATCTAGTGACCTGAACAGAACTTTTCTACATGTGGCTACCCAATCAGAAATATTTTACATTAGGTGACCACATTGTAACTCGTCTACTTTTAGCGGTCCATTCACATCTTTTCCACTTATTTCTCATCCCAGTGGGAACTCTTTCGCACTGGGCCAGCCAGTGGGAATTCTTCCTCGTTGGGCACCCCAATGGGAAATCTCCAATGCTGGGTAACCCAATGGGAACTCTGCGATGCTTAGTGTCCACATGGGAACTCTTCTACACTGGGTGAGCCAATCAGGACATTTTTACATATATTGGGCAACCCAGTAGGAACTTTTCTTCTTTTGGCTACCCACTCAGAACATTTCAGACATGTGGCAACCAAATCAGGACATCTTGCTCCCTTTATTTAGAGAGCCTTAAATAACTGGTTAATTGGCTACTTGACCAGCTGTTTGTGTCAGTTAGAGTCAACCAAAAGTTCTGCCTTTACTTTTGACTAGATGTGCCCGCAATTCTGTGGAATTTATTTGCATATTTATAAGCGCATTTTAAAATAATTTACAGCGCCATTTGTTGAATTTTGAAAAGAACAGAAATTTTTACGTGTTACAGTACCGTCAAGTGCGCGGAATGAAGTTGTGAGATTGCGTTTATTAAGTATATTTCAATTGTACGCACATAAGCGCGTATTGGAAAAAAAAAGACAGCGCCAACTGTTGCATTGAGATGAATTAATGTTTTTTTTATTAAGATCGATTATGTTTATCATATAAGGACAATTTCCACTTAAATTTACAAAGTAGCAGATCTTCTCTTCCAGTGTGCCGATTGCGATAAAACAAAGCCTATATGTTACCTCAAGCTGGACCAAAAACACCTGTGAAAACTCCATTAAAATGTATTCAGCAGTTTTTACATGATTCATGCACAAACAAAATCCTCCTAATATGTTCTATTACTCATCTTACATCTTCCCAAATAATGTTTTTGCAAACATCTTCAATGTACAGACATTGGCAGATTTTTTCAGACGTTACAGATTTATCACATGTATAGAATAGATAGATGACAGACTTGAATGTGTGTTTTGTGTCTTTCTCATTGTTAAAGCAGGCTATCCTTTGGCTAAAAATGAGACATGGTACTGTACATTATTAGGAAGCAAAATACACTGGTGAGGGTTAAGTACATAACATGGTAGAACATGATGTCGGCATAAAGACATCAACATGACATCGGACGGTTGAGATCACATACAACTCACTGCTAGACATACTGTACATAGCAGAAAGATGGGATTATGAAACCCCCAAGTTCTTATAGATGGATGAGACAGACTGATCTGCAGACTAGTGAATGAAAGATGAAAAGCGTAAAGAAAAACAAACTGTTGAGCCAAAGTGTACACATCATCAGTGAAACATACTGGCCTGTGCATGCATGCCTACTAGTGGAACTTGTCCTTATTGATGAGGTGATGGCCAACTGCAGTAATAGGAGGACTTATGAAGTGAACCAAAGATTAACTACTCAAATTCAATCAAATTCCTTAAGGCTGAGTAGATGGCACTTACAGTAACATAACATATGGCTAACAAAACCACTGGGCTAAATGGTGGAACGTTTGAGAGTAGCCAAGACTGAAACTCAACCTTAACCAGACAGAGGGCAGTAAGCCTTCAAAAAATGCAGCAATGGAAAATTCCTGCATTAGCGACCTGACAGAGCATCATCAGAGAAAATACCCAGCACCACCCAATCACAAACTTTACAAACCTATACAATTTCTGTAGAGATAAATTATTTAGTACATACTGTATGAACAAGCAATTTCAAAGCTTTAAAAAAAAAATGCTATAAAATAAATTGTCTTGACAACCCAAGAAACATCAGAGTATAAGAATTTATGAATATGCATGATATGCAAATTGTAAAAGCTTCTATTACCACCTGCCATCTCTTTCGACCACTTTCACACTTTATGCTGTTAGCTATGGCACAATCTCAGAATTCCAAGACAATATATACACTGAATATGATATATACATTTTAGGATGGATACAGAAACCCATAATTCGACCCATACTTTATATCTATTTTCAAGTACAACAGCATGTTTTAAATAATAAATATACATACAGTATAATTCAATTCCATAACATGTATGTTAATACCTTAAAATAATAGTGAACCTCTTTTTTTACTCTAACTTTCATTTTATACTGTATTTTTTTCTTTTTAATAGATTTATGTACACATTTTTTGTTGTTTCTTTTACTGTCTGTGCAAGATAAACATCTCCCCAACCTATCATAAACACCCTACTCGACACACACACACACACACACACACACGCACACACACACACACACATATGGCAGTTTCATATTCGGTCACATGCTTGAACAGTATCCCATGAGCACATGCTGATATACTACAATCTACTTTTACTTCTAAACAGTCATATAAGGTTTCAACTGAAATTGCAGCTGACAACTGAAGTATCATCACACTGCCTGGTCAAATAAAAGTGAGCATTTCAGTGGGGGGTCAAATTATTGCGCTGCATCAAGCAAAGAAAACAACGAAGGAGATTTAAAATTACTGGAACTGAATCATTATTCTTTTAAAACCTGCCAGGATAGTGCTGAACTGTCAAGTTTATGGAAGAAATGGTCAGAAGAGAAAATCATAGAGAGATATCACAAACACTTGGAGAAGGTGTATGGTAAAAACCTAAAAAAAAAAAAAAAAAAAAGCAGCTATGTTTAATAGTGAAAGTAAGAGCTTTCATGGTCTGATGAGAACACACAGGACTAAACAGCTGCATGGTCACAAGAGAACCACTTGTTATTGAGACCAACCAGAATAGGCACGGATTTGCTCGGCATTATAAAGACTGGACTTTTGAAACAATGGAAAAAAGCATGTGCTGTCCAGATTGAGCCTATTCCAAAGTGATGTGCGCGTCAGGATAAGAAGGGAAGCGCATGAAGCGATCATGCATGGTGGCCACTGTACAAGCCTCTGGAGGGAGTGTTATCATCTGGGGTTTCTTCAGTCAGGTCGCTCAGGTCTAGGCTCAGCAACGTTATGTGGCGATAAAATGTCAGACGACCTGAATGTACTGAACAAAGATCACAAGATATGACATTACCAAATAGTTGCCCCTTTGCCTCAACTATTGAACAAGCATAATTCTTTATAGCAGTGAGAGATATTATGCGATCATGTCAAATTTTCTATTGAGACATGCAACTACAGTTACTCTTGACTGATTCAGAGGGAAAATTAGTTTTTAGCATGTACTCTCATGATTTTTTACAACTATTTCAACTAATCCTAAACTCTTCCTTTTTACTCTTAGGTAACTTAGGTAGTTGCCACATATTGCTTTGGAAAGGGTGGAGAAAAGCACAAGTATGTTTTTACTTTTAAATACCTTACATACTGCTAATTAGCATTAACCTTAATGTGACTCACCTGTGGAGCGCCTTTGTAATGGTGATTAAGCTGCTTCAAAATTATCATCTCATTTCCATATAGTTTTTACATTATATTTAAAAAAATATATATATATATTTATTAAATACAAATCGTACAACTGAGTTAAATGCAGAGCTAAAAAAAAAAAGAAAACTGGAAGATCATAGACTCACGAAGATCTACTGTACTGTAAGTAGATCATATTTATGAGTCATTTTTATCAATTAGAAATAAAGCTCTTAATAACAGTGGAGATTCCCTTCCATGACTTTGTGGTGGATTTGTTAAATTCACCCATGGATTCTTTGATCAATGCAATGGTCTGTCCAGATTTAATCCAAAAATGAAGCTAGGGTACAGACTAATCTACATTAGAAACTAGTGCTTCCTGGTGGGACAAACCATCCACATGTAGAGAAGAAATGTATGAAGTTTTGCCAAAGGCTCATAGAAGTGCTGGGATATAATAATTTGATTTCTATCATACTATGCAGAGTAATTTAAACCTCACTGACTTGACCTTTAATTGATTTGCATTTTTTATATTATTATACAATATATTTATATTTTATTCATTAGCAAATTAATCAAATGTTTTAAAGCTCCTAATAATAATTCAATATTATTATTATTCATATTATTATCATTATTATAAAACTTAAATAATATTACCTATCCACACAAAATTCACTAATTTTAAGTTATGAATAAAATTACCTATGGAGCCATTGTAGATAGCTAACTTTGCTAGTTTTGCTAACAATCTATGAAAGGTGTCCAACTGGGACTTTCGTACAGAAAAAGAGGACACGGTTATGAGAGTAAAAACTTTCCTTATGTCTCTGTATAATCCCCTGCTACATCAATTCACTTATCCCAGCATTTCACTAGTGCTTGGATACCATCAAGGTAGAAAGTTTTCTCAGTATACTGAAACCATGATCAGACATTCTGCTTCACATCTGAAATGCTGGCCTCCCAGGAACTCCTTTTATGGCCCAAATGTGAGGAAATCTCCCCATGCTTGGTGGGTTCCCTCTGAGTACTCCGGTTTCAACCCACAGTCCAAAGACATGAGGATTGCCCATAATATGTGAATATGCATGTGAATAAATACAATGTTCATCATTGGCCTCCTCGGTCCCTGGTTGGACTACAGAGGTTCCTAAATGGATGGATGGTACCATTAGTGTAGATAGCTAAAAGTAAATGAAGGCATAAAAGATCCAAATATGAAGCTAATAAAGTTAAATAGCTAGTTACTTGAAACTAGTTACTAACTAGTTACTTAGTTACTGGTTACTTGATTTGTTAAGTAAATTGTTGCTTTTATAAATTTCTTTAATTAGTACGCTAGATTAATATTGTTTATTCTTCTATTTTTTTAATATGCACTTTTATATTTGGCAATCAAATACTTAATATGTGTAATAGTATAATATGTGATAATATTCTAATATCCAATATACCCTTGATTTAGAAATACAGCACAACATAGCATTAGTGTGTACATATATTATACTCTGAATGCTGTAAATATTAATTACAGTAATTACCAGCCAACTCTGTCGCGCTGTGATAGTTTTTTTTTTTACAGTGATACACAGAATTTTTAAGTTCATTTAATTTACATTTTAAGATAATCTTATGACAATTCCTGAGTAAATGGTGGGTCAAAACGGTTATGGTGAGAAATAATTCTCTTCATTTGCACATCTTTAAAGTCAGTATTTAAGTCAGTATCCCTAAACAAATCAGTTCTGTTTAACCTTGGGACAAAATGGTGGTTACTTCAGGTTTCAGTTATGCAACATACTTTTGCCATTTCTATAATAGATAACACTACACACATGAGTGTCAGAAACCACAAATAAGATTATTTAACAACGTTCACACCGTTTGAGGCGATTGTGTAAAGATTTAAGCATGTATTTTGCATATGAGTGGAAGATTTGTGTAAAATTTTATTTTTTCCATGAAACATCCCTTTGAAGTCAGAAAAGTTATTTCCTATCCAAATTAAATGTTTCGTTGGTAAAACTGCAACATAAAAAACAGCGTTGTGCTTTAAAGGTCAACAAACCAACTAGAAAAGCCCTGTAAATATTCACACAACAGTATATTATCACATAATTTATTTCGTTCTTTTTTCTGTCTTTCTTTCTTTTTCTGTGCATGTGTGCATGTACGTGTGCGTGTGCATGTTCTTAGTGCATGGTTGCTGCCTCTACTGGAGAGCTCTAATAAAACCGTGATGTGAGAGAGGTAACGTATGGGACCCATTAGATTGTTTATTAAAAGTTGTTCCCTTCTGCTCTCCTAAACACTGAACCACAGACATTTTGAAAAAGTTCTCCTTGGCCACAGGACCGGCAATCACAGCCTGTGAAAGGGAAGTCCACTCAGTCCAAAAACAGATGATTGCATGAAACATTCTTTTTTAACCCAGTCTTCCACAAAGTCTGCAGGCCTTTTTTTTGAGTGGGAGAGAGTTTGCTGTGTTTCATATGAATTACGCTTTAATTAAAGCTGCAAGTGCTAACTCAACCCCAAACTGAGCCATTCAGAACTTTCCATTGGCGTGTACAACGTCCTACAATCTTGCAATCGTGAGACAGTCATGTCTTTATGTATAATTTCCAGGACTATATATAATAATGAATAAGAATGCAAATTCCCAGACATGTTTAGATTATATTTATTCATTTGTTTGTTTTGCATGCAAAGTGACCATTAGTAAGTGACCGAGTAAAGAAAGTGAAAATGTTTTGTATTACAAAAATAGCCAGAGTATGAGTTACTGTATACATCAGCAGTCCTAATAAATGTTTGAACAAAACTTACGAATAACTGCACATAATTCTCATTAAACTAAAATGTACCCAAAATGTATTTCATCAGTCAAGACAAATGTCCATGCTGATATACAATACTTAATACTGTGAACAAGTAAGGACAGCTTGGCACCATTACATTAGCATGTTGTAAACCACATGTCTAATGCACCACATATTCTCTTTAAAACACACTGTTTGAATCAGTAATATAATTTATACATAAACAGTTTCATAAAATTCATCCAAACTATGTGAGAGAGAAAATGATTTCAGATTTAGGATGGGGCTACTGCTATTTTCAATCCCGCAACATTCTTTTGTCTGTTTTGTCTATCTACAGCCAACCTAATATTTACAGCTAGCTAACTCAGTGTTCACAGCCATCTAACTAAATGTTTACAGCTAGTCAACTTAGTGTTAACAGGTAGCTAGACCAATTTTCAATCCTATAAAACAATGCTAAAAAGCTAACTCCGTGTTTAAAGCTACGTCGCTCAATGTTTACAGCCAGCTAACTTGATGTTTACAGCTAGGCAGTTCAATGATTGCATATATTTAACTAAAAGTTAAAGTTAATAACAATATTGCATCCCTAGCTCAATCTTTACAGCTAACTATGGTAATGTTAACAGCTAACTAGATCAGTGTTCAAAGCAGTGTAATTTCATGTTCACAGCTATCCAACCTAATGTTTAAAGCTATTAAGTTCACAGTTATCTAGATCAATACTCACAGCTAGCAAACATAATGTTTACAGCTATCTAACTTAATATTTACAGCTAGCTAAATCAGTATCCCCCGGTTATCTTGCTCAATGTTTACAGCTAGCTTAATAAGGAGCTTTTTAACTCAAAGTTAACAGATAGCTAGATCAATGTTCAAAGCTATGTACTATAACTCGATTTTTACAGCTAGCTAACTCAATGTTTACAGTTGCCAGTCCAATGTTTACAGTTACAGCAGCTAGTTTAATTTTTACAGCTAGTTAACTCAGTTTTAACAGATACTGTAGCTTAATCACTGTTCAAAGCTACATAACTCAATGCTTACAGCTAGCTAACTCAATCTTTCACAGCTATCTTACTTAATGTTTTACACTATTTAATGCACAGATCACAATTAACTAGCTAAATGCTCACAGCTAGCAAACATAATGTTTACAGCTTTCTATGGTTATCTTGCTTTTTTACAGCAAGGTAGCCTAATGTTTACAGTTAACTCAATTTTAACAGATAGCTAGATCAATGTTCGAAGCTACGTAACTCAGTGTTTACAGCAACCTAACTCAATGTTTACAGTTATCTAGCTTAATGTTTACAGCTACTAACTGAATGTTTATAGCTACCTAACTCAATCTTTACAGTTATCTAGCTTAATGTTTACAGCTACTAACTCAATGTTTAGTGACCTAACTTAATGTTTACAGATATCTAGCTCAAAGTTTACAGTTATCTAACTGAATGTTTACATTTAGTTAACTCTATTAAATTCAATGATATAGTTATAGATTTCTCACTAGTATTTACAGCTAGCTTACTTAATGGTTAACTTACTTATTCTAACTTAGTGTGTCATTTAAATAGATACTTATTGCGTTATTCCTTTAAATAGGACAGTATAGCTGAGACCTTAGACATTTCAGTGAAACAAACTTACAGGCTTGTTGTTTATTTTTCCCCCGAATATATTTTGGTTTAGCCAATAGCCACCAGACCTCCCAATCAAGCTGATGTGCTTGAGATTATACTTATCAAAACACACACAGACACATGTGCTCACCAGACGAGAGAGGAGCGCGGGCGAAAATTGGATTAGGCTGTAAAATCACAGATATGCATCTGAGGACAGATCCCCAATTTGGATAAGAGACAGAGGGCTACATTTACAGTCATGCATTTATGTGTGTGTGTGTTTGTGTGTGTGTGGTCTGAGAAACTGTGCGAGTGTAAAAGGTCTCTAGGCCTTTCACAGTCCAGTCGTACAGTGTAAAGTCCAGAGGTATAAGTCAGAACTGTTTGCTTGTCCTGCTCACTGAGCCACAATAATTGGTCATTATTAATGCAAATTAACCTCTGGGTGCTTTGTTATGTTTATATTACACAACTTTAGGGCTATGAAAAATACCGTTGAAGCTGGGAGGTGTAGTCATGCCACTACGCCGATAAAGAAATGCAAAACAACAACCAGTTACACAAGCTGAATGCAACTCAGGGTGTTAAGTACTTTTTACCTTCTTTAGAGTTCCAGAGTTTAAATGTTTCAGAGCCAAAAGGATTTTGTGTGTGTGTGTGTGTTTGTAAAATAAAGGACCTTAACAGATTTTAGTAAAGACTGTACAATATCCTGTAGGAAAATAGGTTTGCTTTTTCTTTGGTATGAAGACACACCAGAAAGCATGCCTTTCTATTGTCTTCCCGAAACCAAACTAAAAGCAAGTATTAGCCAAGGATATAATTCAGAATAATAAAATTGCTGAAATAGTTTAACAAAATGAGCAAAATGGGCTGAAGCATGGGTGTAGTCTTCATTCTTGTTTTGGTCATGTAACCTTCAAGCACAACTTGAACTTGAGCGCAGCCACAAACCGTCCAACAAATATTTATAAAGGTCAAAGCAATCAGTTTGTACGTATTAAAATGTAAATGGCACATTTGGTGTGATGACCATGGGCCTATTTCTGTGATTTATGTAAATAGTTTATCCTTATGATTATTATAATTATTACTAATACCAATGCCCGGTGGTATTGCTTAACTGACATACTGTCCAGAAATGTTATCCCATCTGGATAATACTTTAGATTATATAAAATATAATATGCATGCAATCATTTTTTTTTTTTTTTTTTTTTTTTTTTTAAGGGAAGTAGAATTCGACAAAAGCTAGCCAATGTTTTTAAGGGGCAATCAGCTAAGCAAACAAATATGTGTTCGTGTCCGTAAACACGGCAACACAACCGGCTTGGCAAAATAACGACAGAAGATAGATTACTCCCAGCACTTTTCAAGCTTTGCAGCTGTTTGATTGTTTGCTTTCTCCTCGGTTTATAATCCCCTTAAAAGAATAGGCTGTATTGAAATTTGACAGAGCTTACCGTGGGACATGATGTGTTTGCTAACCTAAGTGGAAAGTTGCATCTTACAGCAATTTAGTTAAAAAAGAAAAGGAAGAAAGAAGAGTTGGGATTCCCTAGTGTAACAGATGATACCAATTTACAGCGTGTCTTGGTTCAAATCCAGCTGAAGACTTTGAGACTTTTTAGGGCTAATGCAGACTCAACAGGACAACTTGTGGTCCTGTTCTCTTCCAGCTCCGAGGCCTTGACCCGGAGTTCAGAGCTTTTTTCGCTGGGTGATTGAACGGCACCACACTTGAGAGCATCAGCGCCTCTCAAATATTGAAGTAATGCATTGACCTAGTGCGCCATGTGCCTTTGAGCTGCAGCCAAGCCATCTGAATCCACTCGGCTCAAATAAGGGGACTTAGCGTTCAAAGGAGTTCCGCCAAGGGACGAGTCCTTTCGAGCTCTCACACCGTGGAGCGAAGGACAGCACCGGCGGCCTCAAAGAAACAAGTCCAAGACGTGATAAATCAGCACGGCAGGCCAATGAGAGTTTACCCATAATTACTTCAGCATGGTCTAGTTTATTTATTTTGTTGACACTTCTGAGTCCCATCTTAAGCGCCATCTCTAGCTTTGGACTGCACGTCTGCAAAGTGGCTCCATATCAAAAAAACACTACTGCAATAAACAGGAATGACAGATAACCGCACGGTGCCTCGTATCATTTAACCGTCCTTCACAGGAACAGGCACTTATTTCTCAGCAGTACTTTATAGTGCGCTACAACTCACTGCTGTAACGTTCCCACTATGAACCCGCTCCTGGCTCTAGAACTGTACAAAAGTACACATTATGAGTGGCCGAGGTCTGTGGTACACAAGCGCTTGGGTATGGTGTCCTGTCTTCTATTGTTCATTGTCCCCTTTTTGGGATTTCTCTTTTCGTTTCATGTGTTCCACTGCGCATCATGCTCATCTTTTATTCAATTCTTTTTAAATCAAGTATTCTTTGTTTTCAGCTTGATTCAATTCACCCCATTGTCCAGCCCTTAGCCAAACTATGCTTGAGGACAAACAGTTGCCTCACTGATGGTTTTTGAAGGAAAGAAAAATCAAAACGAACCTCTGTTTTGTTTTTATTTAATCCTCGAAGACCTTTGCCAAAACAAGGCAAAGGCAACAAAAATATGCCGTGAAAAGCCAAAAGTTTTGCCACAACCCTCTCAGTTTCAGGCACAAATATTACAAGTGAGAGGATTCAAAAGTTGATCAAAGAGTACCCGAAAGGTTGGAGGCGAAAAGTGGGTGTTACTGGTTACTTGAGTCTAAGCTGTGTGTGCAGAGTTTTGCATATTCTCTTTTTTTTTTATGTTTTCAATTACGTTTATGGCATTTGGAGATGCCCTTATCCAAAGAGACTTACGAGAATGAGAATTTACTGTAAGTTGGTGTCATATCCCAATGAGTTGGCTTGGCATCCCAGACAGAGTGTAGATTCTTGTTTTAAACCCAGTGACCCGGAGATATTCTCCAGATCCTTGCAGCCCTGACCCAAACTAAGTAATTAATAAATATGAATAAATCCATGACTAGATTTTAAAGCATGTTTTTTATTAGCAGTATTGTAAGTATATACCATTTGCATATGATAATAAAAAAGAATACAAGAAACACACTAATCTCCTGATTTGCGAAAGGTTTGTGCGTGTAAAACTTGGTAACACCTGCAAATACATTACCAACAAGGTCTACGGAGGATTGCATCCTTCAAATGGACAAAACATCCTGTCTTTTCCATTTTGCATGTTTAACATGAATAAATATGCAGTTAGGCATCTATTTATCTAAAGGGGCAAAATACAGTATGGAGTCAATACTAATGGAAGTACTGAATACCTGCAGTGTGATTTACTGTAGCCTGAAAGGGTGCTTGTATTAAATACACACTAGTCCTTTTTCGCGACTTGAAGACAAAATTGTCTCATTTACTACATTATACACCGATCAGCCATAACATTTAAACCTAAACCATTAAACCCAATATGGATGTACATTAGGTTCCCCTTTCCAGAGTAGCCTCCAGGGTGGCTCTGGCTTAACAAGACCTCTGGGAATGTGCTAAGGTGTCTGGTACTGGGACGTAAACACCGCATTCTTTAGGTGTTGTGGGTTGGGAGGGCCTTCATCGATCGGACTTGTCTATCTCATTAAAACCAATACTTCGTCTGCTAAACCACATATGCAGCAAGCTGTGATGCACTGGGTGTTCTGATACCTTTCTTCGTAGCCGGCATGTATGTGCAATTTGTGCTACATTGGCTTTTCCTTGGATTGAACAGGCTGGCCTTTGGTCCTCACAGGTATAAATGAGTCTTGGGTGCCCAGGTCACAACTGATACGTATATAATTGATAATCAATGTTATTGAGTTCACTTGATAGTGGTTTTAGTGCAGTGGCTGATCAGTGTATACGGGTATAAGGGTTAATAATAGTAGTGTTTATCAGAATTATACCTTTAGAAAAAAAATATTAATATGATAACCTAGTTTAACATATTAACATATTGCACACTCACGTCAACACTCGTTCATTTATTTATTTATATCAAACTGTATATTAAACAGGTGTTTACTGAATGTTTTAGCACATTGTATTTGAGTTCACTTTACATAAAAACATGAAAATCTCATTTACACCCACTGAAGTAAAAAAAAATGCAGACCCGCCCATGCCAGACATTCGTCGGTCATTTCAATCTGAAGGGTTGGCAAGCATTGCTTGAAACGCCCCTTCTTCTTTCTTTTTTTTTTTTTTTTTTTTGCAAATGCATATCCATTTCTCCTTTATTTCCTATATAGAAAACGTGTAAACCAGAGTTAATGCTATCACTTTTGATTAAAGTCGTTTATTTTCAGTAACAGCATGCCCCAAGGTGTTTTATTCTACTTCATGTATTCTAGCAATTTGCCAGTAATTACAATTTCCATTTTATTAATGAACGATACATCACACTTAAAACAGCTTATATTGCATTTCCTGTTATGGAACGTTCACTTTACAAGTATTTCCTGTTCTTGCAGATCTAAGGGTTAATGGTTTTTTTTTTATTTTTTTTTTTTAAAGTTGATCAAGTTACTGGGAAACTGGAAAGTCCAACTGAAAACTCAGAGCTACTGTTTTAGGAAAAAATTCCTAAAACCTTCTGACAAATCAGATCTAAGACTTCAATAGAACTTTGATATAAACCTTCGACCGTGTTTGCACGGTTACACACGATTTCACATTTACAGAAAGTTCGATTCCGCCAACATTTCGTGTTTAAGCTGTGAGATCTCTCCTTTCAGAGTCACTCAGGTCCAATCTGAAGCCCTTCACACATCAACACCCTTCTCTCCCACACATCTGACATGTATTAGCGCAGAGGGCTAATAGTCAAACGTTTGTTTTTCGTCCCGTGTTTTCAACTTCGTCCTCGCCCCTCGTTAAGGGCGGTCATGTTAAACCTCGTCACTCGTTCCACATGTGCTTTCTCAGACCACAGCTCATCACGGCACATATGACTTATGGCAGCCGGATCGATGGGATCTGAAGGAAGAGAGAAAGAGGGAGAGATGGAGAGAGGCATCTCTCGGCCTACGCGGAGCTCGTCAGATGTGGTCTGGCACCTAGATCACACGGCTCAACCCGAGCCACGCTCAGTACTCGCAGCCCTGCACACGAGAAGGGACAAGGAGCACGGAGTCCAAAGCTCGCCTTTTTGTGTTTGCTTACAAATAAGCATGCCAAGAGACACAGACCGCATGAGCAGTCCGTATTGCTGATCTAGTCATATCTGCAGTGAGTGATTAGGCGTGACAAATTCGACGAATTCTCAAACGGATACTTAGCTCCTCTGATGTACGAGACTGCAGCTTCCTGCCTCTAGTGTTTCAAACACGTCGGAAAATTAGCGCGAGGTTATTTTAATGACGGTGTCAGAGTGTTTAGTTTGGTGTAGGAGACTTTAGAAAGTGAGAAGACATAAAACACAACTGCTGAAGCTTTGCAAAGTCTGTGGAGTGTGGCAAACGCTTTATTTTCTTTTCCTTGTCTTTTCTTTTTATTTCAGAAAGATCCTAGTTTTCTTTATTCATTGTTTTTTTTATATATGTATATTTCTTATCAGTTATGATTGTAAAGAGTTTTTCATTCATGCCGAAGAGTTATGTTTTAGTTTTATGCAATTCGCACATTTCCTATATATATATACTGTATACACCATAAATTTAAATAGTCTTTCATTCAATAGTCTTTCCTCATGCAGCTATTTGTGTCAATTGCTTTCAACCTACACAACACTTGCTGCACATGTGCTTTCTGCTAATTTCTTTCTTTTCTGTTCCTTTTTTGTTCTGTTGCTGTTTCTCTCTATCTTTGGTTATATGTATTTCTGTGTGTGTGTTTGTGTGTGTGTGTGCGTGTGTGTGGCAGGTGTCACACCCCCGCTCTGGCCGTGCGGGTGCGAGTGCAGGCGGCTGTGTAGATAAAGTAAAGCTCCCTTCCTGTATGAGGTTAAAGCTGCGCCGTGTCACCGTTCCCTGCAGCGCTCGTGTAACCACAGCCCCTGTCGCTGATGCAGAATCGCCTCCGCGCACTCCAACCTCGCTCTCACACACTGCGGCGGAAGCCCTGCCGCTGATCTCAGCTCAGCGTTTAACGCTAACTCTCGTCAGCCCCTCCTGAGGCCGTCAGAGCTGCGCGTGCGGTTAGACACCCAGGTGCTCCTCACAACAAGATGCTTTGAGAACTTCCGCGCGGTTCTGGTCTCAGGAGTAATCTGATTACGTGCCATTACGGGGAGTGAGGTGTTACCGTTGAGAAGGCGGTTTCAGGGCGAATATTCTCAGTATTTTCAGATTATCTGTTTGTGTACTGAGGGCTTCATTTTACTACCAATGAGGTGCACAGACCTTAAAGATATTTTTCACCCTGATCATTTCCTTGTGATGTCAGGCCAAATCCACCATCCTCTATCGAAAAGCAATGACTTTTGCCCAATTTGAAATGTTTCTTATGTCACAGAAGGTGGAATATTTAACCAACATTAAATAATAATAGCAGGACAAACTTCACAAACTGATTTTTAGTGTAAAATCGATTCATGTCTAATCGTTTCTTTTGGCCATCCGTTTTTCTATTATCAAAACGTAACCCATAAAACCAGGAGCATTTTTCTTTTCAATATTTTGTTTTGTAGCGCTCAGGATTCATATTAATTTAAATTCATTTTAAGATTAATTAAGTTTTTAAGGTGGCACAGTGGCGAAGTGCTTAGCACTGTTGCCTTATACCTACAGGGTCTGGGTTTGATTCCTGCCTCTGTGTGCATGGAGTTTGCATGTTCTCTGGGTACTCCGGTTTCCTCCCACAGTCTAAAGACATGCAGATTAGAATAACTAACATTCACACATTGCAGAGTGTGTGTGTGTGTACGTGTGCTTTGTGTTGGATCGGCACCCTGTCTACGTTGTACCTGCCTCGTGCCATAAGTCCCTTGGGATAGAATCCAACCCCACCTCCGTGACCCTGTACATAGGATAAAGCGGTATAGTGAGTGAGTGAGCAATAAAGTTTTATCTTATCTTTTATTGTCTTATCTTACAGCCTACAGTAGACATGATGATGAACTGAATTTAATTTCATTTTAATCAACTACACAAACATGACTGTAAATGTGAAACATTTAAGAATGGGTCACATGCGTAGACATAAAAATAGCATCAAATTCATATGATCATGTGTTTTATGGTTGTTTTTTAGATGTCTCTGTGACCAATAATAATAATAATAATATGCCTTTTGTGAGTTCTGCATTTTTGTGACGTCATTCACGTCTTCCGGGAGCAGTATAATTTTACGCCTTTTAAAAAATAATGATCACTTTGGTTCTATCTGACATATCCGAAACTCCAAATTCACATTTTGATGTCTGACACATGTCCCCCCGCACCTACAACCCCCCCCCCCCCCCCCTCACCGACCCACCAACACCCAAACACACACACCTGCATGACTTCCGTTTAAGATCCTTGTCGCTTGAGTTTTAAGGGTTAATTCAGTTTAGATTGTAGATTATAAATGCAACCTAACTGGCTAGATAATGGAGAAAGCTAGTTAGCCAAATTAAGTCAACAAAAAATAGATAAAATATCTCAGCCTGAAATGTATAAGAAAACATTGAGACCTCAACGATGACAGTTTCACTGTTGCATTTCAAGTAGCTAGCCAACTCTTACTAGCTACAGTATGCAGTGTAATGCCATGATAATACTTTATATTGTGTTAGAATAGAAAAACATTCAATAAAACCTTGTAGAATTTACTCACATAAATGGCTAGGATATGTACACTATGATACGGTATGTAGCAAGTTAAAATGCTATGAAACAACATGCTATAACACAATATTGGTGCTGATTTTAAAGAAATCTTTTTGTTATAATACAGAAAATTTACTGTATATCCCAAGGAAGTGACCAATACATTTTCCCTGAAAATTTCAAGTTGCTAACTTCAGCAGTTTTGGAGAAATGATTTTATATGTGTGCCAAAAATGGCCGTTTCCAGGGTTATATTGTCTCGCTTCAAATAACAATCATATAAATGCAAATTATTCATATTTCTTTATGAGTATTAATACTGAAATTTTCATAAATTGGCCAAGTTTTATCTATATGACAATTAAGATCATTGAAAGATTTGAATTCAAAAAAGTTACAGACACTACATAACAGGGCATGAAATTGTATTCAGCAAATTTGTTTTGTTTTATCTGAAAATAATAAATTTATATTTTAATAGATTTATAAATTTTTAAATATAAATGTGTATGCATATTTACACCAAATTAAGCATGGATCGGGACATAAGAAGCATTTGGTGTTATGAAAAACAGTGTACATGATCCGATCTGAAAATTCACTTTTACACCTAGGTGAGACACTTTTTAGCACCAGTACTACGGTATGTTGTGCAAATCACTGAAATCTCAACCATCCCATTATTTATCTGTCTAGGATTTGTCTTAAAATAATGGTTCTAAAATCAAATAGTAAAAAAAAATAAACTATAATAAAATTGTTGTTTGTTGAGTAGAGCGTTGGAGTGGTGGTTAGTACTGTACTGTTGTCTTGCACCTCCAGGTTCGAGGTTCGATTTGCTTGGTGGGTTTCCTCCGGGTACTCCAATTTAAAAAAAAATCAGTCGAACTTTTTTTTTTTTTTAAAGCATATTTAAAACACCTACATTCTGCCTACATGCTGTACAGTAGACAAAAACAAGTATGAAAACTATAGTCCACATGGCATGAATTAGACCTGAGATGGTTTGAGCTTATGAGACTCGGACTGTGAGTTAGACTTAACGCTTTCTAATTCCATAATTAAATGACATTACTGTAAATACTCCACATTGAGTTATTTTAGTAATTCATTTGGATTGAGGTGTCATAAACCAGCAGTGAATTCAACCCTAACATTCAGAAGAATTGACAAAGTGTTTTTTTTAGTGGAAAACACCTACAAGTCATGTTCCTGTTAAACTGACCCACACAAAAAGCAGACAGTTGATCTAGTTGGTGAAGAAAACCTTGATTTGTTACTCAGATGAAGCGGTTATTACATTTTGCTTTGATGTGATGTTTTCAGGGCCTAATTTACAAAAGTGTTTACATGGAGGTCTAGCACATGCAAAACCGTAGTGCTGTAATAAAAACTAAAAAAGATCATATTTGTTTAATTTTTTAACATGGTCTTTATGTAAATAAAACTGCCTGTGGGAGAAAAAAAAGTTTTTAAACCTGAATTTTAAACTTCAGCCAAGAGTTTGTTAAGTGTGGCTATAATTTTAACATCAATATATTTATGGTTTAAGTATGTTAAAGTGTGTACTCGGCCGAAACACAGTATTGGTGCTGATTTTTTAATTGTTATAATTACTGTATAATACTGAAAATGTGTGTTCCAAAGAAGCTACTTCTGAAGTGACCGATCTTGCTTCCCTAAAAATTTCAACTTTAAACAATAATCATTTAAAATTATTTATATTTCATTTATGAGTATTTATACAAAAATTGGTGTAAGCTTCTAGACGCATATGACCTGTAAAAATTGATGCTTACATTGCTTTATGGTAAAATCTTAAAAAGCGAAACATCTTTAGTGTCAAATATGATATCTCATGTGACAGTTAAGGTCATTAAAAGATTTGAATTCAAAAAAAGTTCCGGACACTAAAACATGAAAGGGCATGAAATTGTATTTAGCAAATCTGTTTCTTTTTATCTGATAAAAATATAAATGTGTAGCATATTTACAAAAAATTAAGCATAGATCAGGAGATAAGAAGCATTAAGTATTATAAAAAGCACTGTTATATGATGCTATCTCAAAGGTTTTGATCTACAGTAGATAGGTAAAACACTTTTTAGCACCAATACCAGGTTTTGGCTCCCTGAATAGTCTGTAGCAGCTTACAAATCGATTATTTCCTCATCTTACTTACAGAGCTGTGAAAAAGTATTTGTTACAGCAAAGGAGTGTTTGTTCCTTTTGCATATTTTTCACAAATGATTCAGATCGTCAAACAAATTATTAAAAAAAAAAAAAAAAAAAAAATCTTTATCTTTGTGTAGTATTCACATTTGTTTAATGATCTGAATCATTTAAGTGTGACAAATATGCAAAAAACAACAACATCAAAATCAGGAAGTGGGCAAATACTTTTTCAGAGCACAGTAAGTGGATCAAATATTATGTAAAAATCTAAAGATAATCATCATGTGTCTCTTCTATGGCAAACCAACCAACCATTTAAAGCAACGAAGCAGCTGAGGAAACGTATTTTAAATCTATGTGGTAGTGTGATGTTAGTATTTATAGGAAACAGTGACACTTTCAAAATGATTTCCCTTTGTGATAGCGTTTTGTCAAAAACAAAATGTCATGATCCTCCTGTATTTGATGGGTTTTTGGTGTTTCAGGAAGACTTGTTGATTTTGGATCAATATTTCCCATCATGCACTTCACCACAGCCGTGTTGTGATTGTATTCACCTGCATCTTGTTTAGTCTGATTAGTCTGTTTATATATAACCTGTGTTTGAGTCTTTGTCTGGCGTCTGTTCTATTTGATTTGTTGTGTCACTGGTGTCTATCGTTATCAGCCCTGTAGTCTTTACCATAAGTCTTATTAGCATTAGCCATAGGTCCTAGTCATAGTTCTTAGTTTGTACCTTGTTTGTGTTTTGTTTGATCATGGTTTCTCTTCACTTTAATAAACATCTGACTACGTTTGCATCCAGTCTCTCCTCCATATGTGACACAAAATAGCTAGGAATCACCTGCTTTCAAAAAGGTCTTTTCTCTTACAGCCTGCTGTGAAGCACAGGAGAATATCTTGTTTGCGCTAACTTTTAAATACCTTAATCCTGTATTATATCTAGCTCCCAAAAAATCATTATGGCTACTTTACAACCTGCATTGCTCAGTTTCTGGGTGATGCTGTAGCCTCTTGCAGCCGCCGCCCTAAAGAGAGCTGATTGGCCGAGCTTTCTCAGTGGAGTGGGATGGGGGGCACTTAGTTCTCTCACGCCAATCATGGCCTTAGCAGTCAATTATGGGCATCTATGAGCTCACGCAAGCGGAAGGAGCAGATAGCGCTCTCCTCTGAGTGTGTTACGCCACCCCCAATGGTGTGTGTTCGAAAAGGCATCACATGCTTTGAAGGAAACACATGAGAGTCTTTTGCCCTCCTTGTCTGGTAGTAGTAGCCTTGATGTTGGAATACAACCAAATTAAGGAGAAAGTTGGGAAAATCCCCAAAAAACAAAAACACATCTGTTGACACACATGTGACAACTGATTAATTTCAAACAACGAATGTGATTGTTGTAAAAATCTGCCTGGGGTTTTCCTCTGAGGATGGGCAAGCAGTTAGTCGACTGTATTTGTTGAGGTCTGTGATGACTAACGTCAACAAGCGCTCTATGCATAGAGGCAAAAAGACGCATATATTGTGATCTGAACGTTCTCATTCAAGTCACATGAACATGTATCAGATGAGTATCTGATCTAGGGCCACATATGAAAATGACTCATTTAGGTCACATTAGTGTAAAAAAAATTGGAATCAAGTCACTTCGGGCTGGTAGTGTGAACATAATTTTTGTTGCCGTGTTCAAAGTTCTGCTTGTGCTGCAAACCAGAGAATACCGTAGGTGTGCTGAGAGCCAATCAGAGTGCAGCCTTAAAGGTACAATAGGAAAACTTTTGAGAATTGACCTAATCAAATCTGTGTAGCTGATGAGATGTGATAATAGGAAGTTGCTATGTTAGAACCCCAAGTAGCCAGTATTTGTCATATTTATTAAGCAGCTATTGGCGAGTCTAGAGTTTGTTGGGGCCCTAGGCCAAAAAAAATTGCAGGGGGGGGGCTCTTCAACCAGCATTATTTTATAAACAATCTAATAACTTGCAAGTTTGTGAGCCTTCAGGGTCGCATTCGTAGCCTGGGGCCTCGAGCGGTTGCCTGCCTCGCCTCTGCACGTAGCAGTATAACTGTCATTTGTCTGATTAATATAACTGAACGTAAGAACAAAGTGACATCCTAAGTTTAGCCAACTGCTGTTACAGTCGGTAAAAATTCTGCCATGATTTACAAGCATAAAGGCTAAAGGGTATAAGTGAAATAACAAATTCACAACAGAATCTGTTGACAAAACACACGCGTTTGGGAAGTCTTTTCTCTCTCAACTCACTGGTATGAAATGTCTAAATCAAGTTTTTCGCTTCCATTGAAGTTCCTCATATCAATTAACAGCCATGTCCTCGCAATCCTAAGTCTTAATCCCTCTCTGATTGGTTGGAAGGGTGAGCGTCAATCAAAAGTCTTCAGAAAATTAACATCTCTGTACTTTTGCCAGGCTGTTTGATGCATCCAGGTTACACACGTCTCTTACAGTACCTCTCCACATTAAGGTTGTGAGGAATATTTATGCTTAAAAGATATTTAGAAAAAAAATAAAATCACATTTTCATTTTAAGATTCTGAGACTTGTGGTAATGTCTATAAAAGGTATCAAATGCTTTGCATCCTGTGGGTGGCGCATCTGAGGCTAAGACTAACTAATACACTATATGGACAGATGTATTCGTCCAGATGTGCAATGACGTTGTATACAAACACATAAGCCTCAATATGGAGTCGGTTCCCGTTTTGCTGCTATAACAGCTTCCACTCTTCGTGAGAGGCCGTCCACAAGATTTTGGAGTGCGTCTGTGGGAATTCATGCCTATTCATTCTGTAGAGCATTTATGAGGTTAGGAGGCACTGATGTTGGACTAGAAGGCCTGGCTAGCAATGTCCGTTCCAGTTCATCCCAAATGCTTGATGGGGTTGAGCCCAGGGCTCTGTGTTCGGTCCAGTCAAGTTTTTCCACACCGAACTTATCAAACCACGTATTTATAGTCCTTGCTTTGTGCACTGGGACATAGTCATGTTGGAATAGAAAAGGATCTTCCACAAACTATTGGAAGCATAGTATTGTCCAAGATGTCTTGGAATGCTGAAGCATTAAGATTGTCCTTCACAAGAGGGGTAAGAGGCCTGATTAAAACAACTGAATTCAATAATTAACAGGTTTGACCAAATACTTTTGTCCATATAGCGTATGTAGGACGAATTGTCAGTTACATTATGATACACTGCAATATCTGTGAAATGATGTGCTTTTTTTATTCTTAATACTATTGTTAGAATTCTGTCATTACGGTACTATACTTTTAGGATTTTATTTGATTTCTTCTTAGCTAGAAGTGCTCTTTATTTGTGCTGTTAATCTTCCTATTTAAATGTACAGATTAATGGATATGAGCGCTCTTATTAAATAAACAACAGTTAAATTCAGTGTTTTGTGGTAAAGTATAGTAACTCCATTGATAGTCAATTAGAACTCATTTTGTGCACTTAATACTTCAAAGCACGATCACTGCTCATAGCTTATAGTACACAATGCGTCGAAATGGTTCCTAGAACACAATACAGACCTGACAAAAGCAGTGCATGCTTGTCCAAACACATTCTCACCATTTGGTGTCTGACAGGACACACACACACGCGCGCACACATGCGGTGAATACGTCGGCTCTGGTGGTAAAGAAGCACCAATGGAATTGAAAGTAAAACCATCTTCAGACTTCTGTCAGCCTGTGAAAAATCGCTTACCCTTTGGACAGGACTTCATAGGCCGCAATCAAGCCGTACCACGACGCAGCAATCGTAGCAAATCAAGTCAGCATCTATTAATAATATTTGGTGCGCGGGCGCATGTCCTCGCGCTGTCAGGCGGCTCGTGATGGAGCGTCGCCTTTATCTCTGCCGTGGCATGCTTCTGTCACTGTGATAAACAATTCCAACTCCAATCTGAATAAAGATCTTTGCAGCAGACCTCTGGGTGACTGTGACCAGCGCCACCTCCCCCATCCCCTGATTTTTTTTTGATGCACCGAAATGGGATTCAGAAGGGTCCTCAAATTCTCGCTCACGCTTTTGTTCTGAGGTTATGCAAATTGGCTGGAGACGTGGCCTCAGAATAAAGCGGCGATGTGATGATCAGAGACAAAAGCCCGAGGGTGAATACTGCAGAAGAAGAAGAAGAGGACGAAGAGGAAAAGGAAGAGGACCAGAGCATGTGTCCATTATGAAAGAGAGTTTAAAAAGCAGCCTGATAAGAGAGGAAATTACACCCCTTCCTTCAGGAAGACTCGATGGATATGACTGTCATAAAATTAAACGCTATTTGCTGCTGAACAATATATCAGCCGGTTCCTTTCAGAAGTGTGTGAAGAGCCCGTGTTGCTTCCGGATACACAGCATTGTTGTATATGAAAGATACTGCGAACAAATGCAAAAAAAAAACTATGCAACTATGTGTTTCCTGTCCAAGGGATGTGGTTAACTGTATTCCCTGGGGTTTCCCAACTGTGGGTGGTACATGGCACACCTCACATTCGAGCTGCACCATGGGTGTTCATCTCTGAATGGATCTCTTGGCCTTTTCTTTTCGCTGCACAAGTTTGGAATTTTTGGCACCAAAAGCTGGAGTTGTGCTTTTTTTTTTTTTTTTTCCTGTTGGCCACCCGCCCAGATCAAACGTTCCAGGTATATGCCCTTAAAAGAGCGTTCAAGTGTTCTTTGGAAGGCATGTTACTGTGGGTACTTGTTCCAGATCAGCACCAACAAGGACTAATGAAAGCAGCGCTAATTATCAGCAACTGCTTTCAATCACTGTCATAGCGGATATTTATTAGTATGTTTTCAGCATTTTTTTTTTTTGCCCATTTTGTCGTGCCAAGTTTAATGGATACGTTTACTTACTGTATATTTAGGAGGTTTCAATCTGTTATATTTTAATCAAATATTAATAACTGTTAAGCCTAAATGGCCAATCTGACTCTAAAACCTTTTAATCTTAAATTGGTAGAAAATAAACCAGAAATTGTTCTATTGGTTTTGTTCTTGAGTGTACGGTGGGAAAACATCTCTCTCTACAAACAGGCTTTCTTTTTTACCCCAGGAATCCCCTGAGGCACCAGCCACCCCCATTCATATTTTTTTTATTATTATTATTTTAAAGAATCATTTTTCTTTGCACCATGACTAATCTGAAAGACAGCATAAAGAGATGGCAGTTTAAATTGTATAGACCAAATGAACAAAAGTTTCATCTGGTCTATATCAGAACCTTTGTCTTTTTGTGTAAAGAAAAATGTATGTTGTTTCTATCACATGTTTTTGGAAAACTTTTTATCTTTTACACACACAAAAAAAAACTTTTTAAATTTTAAACACATCAGTTTTTACGTTTACGTAATCCCGCTTGTTAGTGTACTGTATATACTGCAGAAGATTTTAAGGAACGGAGATGAGACTCTACACATCCCTGACTGACGATCACGAGGGATGTGACTCAGAGCCCACGTCCCCATGAACATTCAGCAAGCAGAACACCTGATCCTTGAAAAATAGACGGATATGTTTACCAGGAACTCAGCTTTTGAGTTATCGCCACACCTTTGTACCAGCCTGATCCCATTTCAAGCTATTTCCACATGTTTGGGGCATTTAAGGAGCTCCTGGGAGGCCAGTGTTTCAGACGTGAAACATGGCTCCGGTGTTATAAAAATTATTCTCAGAAAGCCTGTAATGTTAACACATATTAGCCAGCTGGCTAGACTTAACAGTAAAGTAAAGATTGAACATTTAGAAATAAGACTTAAAAGCTCTCTTTGATGTACTGGTAAATTAGTGCATATTATCTAGTTTGCCAATCTTATAATTGGGAATTTTTACAGCCTTTTTTCCCCATGGTAGCTTGGGATCTGCATTATAATTAGTAGGGAAGACAATATAAGCATCTATAAGTGAATAAATTTGAGCTAGCTGGGTATTAAAATCTGTAAATGTTGATGTACAGTGCTTTGCAAAAGTATCCATATTTTTATCACTTTTGAACTTTTTCACATTTTGTCATGTTATAGCCTCAAACGTAAATGTATTTAATTGGGATTTTATGTGATAGACCAACACAAAGTGGTACATAATTGTTTTTGGTTCTTTAAATGTGTATTTTATTATTATTATTATTATTATTATTATTATTATTATTTATAAATATTTTGTATTTTGTATTTTTTACAATCGTATTTGCAAATGATGCTGACTCCAGTGTATGGACCACACAAATGTGTTTTTTCCATCATTGAGAGATTCACTCAGTGTGATCTCATTTTAATATATATATACTGTATACAGTACTGGTGCTAAAGTTTTGAGCCCCTCATTTCTTTATATTATATGAAATTTAATTACAGAATTATGAACAAATGTACTTCAAAAGGCTGCAAAGTGCCTAAGGATATAATTTAAAAACTGGTCATTTATGTAACAACCTCAGCAGCAGCCTCATTTCCTCTCTCGTCTGTTCCAAACACTTAACATTCAGCTTCACCAGTAAACTAATCACTGGCCTGATCATCATCTGCAGTTTCTTACTGGATGAGATGTCTGCCAGACATGCTGAGAATCGGGTGGAAACCTGAGTGTCAGAGGGAGAAAAGGAGAGAGTAAGTTGGGTGTCATCTGCATTACAATGGTATAAAAATCCATGCGATGATATGACCTTACCAAGAGAACGTGTATAGAGAGAGAAAAGAAGGAATTCAAAATTCTAATTTCAAATTCAAATTTTATTTGCCACATACACAGTCATACACAGTACAATATGCAGTGAAATGCTTATACAACTGCCAGTGACCTTAAAAAAATAGTAAAAGCTTATACATAAGAAATAATATGAATGAAAGAAATACTTAAAAAAATAAAATTAACTAGTAAAATATACTGTACAAAGTAAAATATACTGTAATAAGAGAAATACGTTAAAAAAATAAGAAAAATAAGATTAACTAGTGCAAGAGGACCAAGTACTGAGCCCTGCGGGACACCAGTAGAGAGTCTACATGGGTCAGATGTAGATCCCCTCCATGTTACCTCATATGACCATATCTTCTAGGTAAGAAGCAAACCTTTGCCACGCTGTTTCACAAATTCCAAGGTTTGTAAGAATAGATAATAGATAAGAATCAATCGTGTTTCAAAAACAGTACAAAAGTTAAAAACCTACCTTACCAGTGGAGAAGAATCCAATATAGAAAACTAAAGCACACTCGCACCACTTGGTTGTGATATCCACTCCTAAAAGGTCTGAGTTATACAGAACCTTAAAGCCATATTGTTCTATTTGCAAACAAAGAAAAACAAATATTGCTGTTAATTAATATGATTTTAGGAACACTTCAACGATGTTTTAACATATTCTGAGAATTTTCACTTAACATTTATTGAACATTGCTACAAAAGTTTTTGTTGTTGAAATATTAACACTAACATTTCCATAGATACATTATTCTTTTGTTATTGAGCATATTGTATGACAGACGTTCCAATAGCGCTGTGAAACAAACCATGGTCCCGTCCCAGAGGATATTTTTAAAATACTTCCTAAATATTTCCTTAAACATTCTCCGTTTGCTAGGTAGTTTACAATTAAGTGACATCACATTTCCCTTTTCCCATTAGGAGTTCCAGAATGCTGAGTTAAATACAGCGCAGGAGCAAGTACTGTATAAGAAAACAGTCGCTATGTTAGCATTAGCGGCTGCTGTTTCTAGCTACTGTGTCGCATCAGTTCATCTGACAATATTGGAAGGAACAAGATTCAATCATGAGCTAATGCAAATAAAGAGAAATAGTGATCTCTCCTGATAAAAAAAAAGCCTGTAGCTTATTTTCAAGCTTTTTATACATACTGCTTTGTTAAAGAAGTCATAAATTTCCGCACATCGCAGGTGATGTAGATGTAAATATACATGAAATAAATATGGATACTTTGATTGAATCCGAATGTTACAATCAAACACCAGGCCGATACTTCGACTTCTACCTGTGTTACATAATTTGACATGCTGTGCTCTTTATATTACACGTACAGCGGAGCAAAGCTCTCTCTTTCATCCTCGCTCTCCTCCTCCGTTGTAGTAAAACGATCCACCGATGATTCACCTTCTCCACGGCGGCAGCTAGTGCTGTGCGCATGATTAAAAGGCGTCACGAGATTGATTAGCTGTAAACAAAGTGAAGGAGTCGCGGAGGTGGGACGGGGTGTGGAAGGCGATGTTTAGAGTGCTGCTGAGACCTAAGAGAAGGAAAGATTGAAGCGAGAAGGAGGGAGGATGCAGTGCCCTCTGGATGTCAGCCTCTTTCCACAGAGCGGCAGGTTTGGGAAATATGGAAGGCCCTTCTCCTCATGCTGAGTGGCAGCGGGCTGTGTTCGGATGAGGACGAGGCTGAGGACGCATGGGGCGACGCGCTGCTGTGACAGGACCAGTGGAGTGAAAAATTTGGCGCACAAACACCCAAATCGGGCAGACGTGCCAACTCCCTGTGCCTCGCCCATCCTCGCTGCTGACAACTGGCACATTGATCACTCTCCTCTGATCCTCTCTCTCTCTCTCTCCCTCTCTCTCTCTCTCTCTCAGCCATTGTCAGACAAGCATGTACATCCATTTCCAATGTTTGTCAAATTGTACAAAAAAAAAAAAAAGTGCACTAAATCTGCTATATAGATCCCCATTCTGCAATGTGGAGCAATGATCATAAAGAAGGCTGTTTTTTAATATTACTGACTTCCCTCACGTCAGTGGACGAAATAGCGAAATTGCCCCATGCATATTAAAAACACTTGTCATCAGGACGTCACGACGGCGCGGGCGAGGACAAGCGGCACAGTTGTTCCTCTGAGGCCCTTTTCCTCTCAAAAGCGTCAAATTAGATTCAAGAAAATAGCCCTGCGACGCCGGTCCCTTTCTGCACTGCGCGTTTGCATATAGAGAAATGATGCTCATGCAAATGGGTATGTGTTACAGAGACAAATTGGTAAATCAGGTTTGAAATGAAAATGACACCTTGGCATGAGGAGAACATGGAGATGTGTGTCGTGAGAATAAGGGCCGTTAAAATGTCACGCCTGGAAGGTGCTCGGGCCCGAAATAAAGCGCTCGTCGAATGAGACGTATCTCAGAAGAAAGCGTCGCAGACAAACATCCTGTATTTTTAAAAACCGCTGCTTGGAATATTTGTCGAGAAAGGATATTGTGGACAGAACTGTCAGCCTTTTCAAAGACAGTTCAGAGTGATATTTAATAGGTAAACATATACAGGAGGCATCAGGAGTGCAGAACGGCCATCGTGGTTCAGACACCGACACACTCACTCGCCCGTGTGTTTCAAACGATCTTCACAACCCAATTCATTTTTGTTATTTATATTATTCATTGAATGTTTTGACTGATTTGGTGTCACATTATCAATCCAATTATCATATTACTCCATCCCTCCATCTAGGAACCTCTGTAGGCAGACAATTTGGGGACACCAATTAGCCTAATCTGCATGTTTTCATACTGTGGGAGGAAACAGGAGTACATGGAGGAAACCCACCAAACACGGGGAGAACATGCGAACTCCATGCACATAGAGGCAGGAATCGGACCGGAAACCTGAAGGTGTAAGGCAACAATGCTAACCACTAATCCACCATGCTACCATACTGTATATGTTACTGCACGGTGAAGTTCTTTTCTTCATATACAGTATAACTGCTCAGGAAGCCATGATGCAGCGCCTCTGAAGCAGGTAGTGGTCAGGGCATTGGCAGTTTGGTAAAGCCAGGACTTGAACCAGTGACACACAATCTTATAGACTACTGTATTGAAAATGTTTTACCATACATTATATTATAACATTGTTAAGGTCACTGAAATACAATACTTTGTGGCAACAGTTTGAGGAAGGCCCCAGTGCACAAAGCAAGGACTATAAATACATGTTTTGATGAGCTTGGTTTGGAAGAACTTGACCGGCCCGAACACAGAGCCATGTGACCTCCTCAACCCCATCGAGCACTTTTGGGATGAACTGGAATGAAGATTGCGATGCAAGCCAGGCCCTCTCATCCAACATCAGTGCCTCCTGACCTCATAAATGCTCTACGGAATGAATGGGCATTAATTCTCACAGAAACACTCCTGTGGACAGCCTTCCAAGAAGAGTGGAAGCGGTTATAGCTGCAATAGGGGGACCGACTCCATATTGAAGTGGATGTCCAGTATGTGGATACAATGTCATTGCAGGTTTGGTCAAATACTTTTTTCCATATAGTGTACACTGCATGAAGACCATCACTAATGACAAGGCAGATGTCATTCATGAATTCAAAAGGGTTTTAAATCAACTTAAAGAGTGATTCGCGGCAAGGCCCTCAACCCCCACATGGGTTTTCACGGGGTGAAAAAATGAAACATAATAAAATAAAAAGACCATCTTCCTGTACAAATGCTGTGCTGACTTTCATCTGCTATTCTAGCTAGCAAAAAACATCTTAAAAACAGAAACTACAGTACTTTGACAATAAAGGTCATGGTTTTTGGTGGCTCTGCTGCTGGCATTAACTGTTTCATGAACTAATTCAGTGACAATTCCTGGTAACGCTTGAAGGCCACTTTTGGAGAATGCAACCAGTCAATGCAGAAAGTTTATCTCCTACACGATGACTGTGTAAAAGACCACCGAGAAACATCAAATCAAAGGTCAAATAAATGACTGAATTTTAACTTCAAGGGAAAATTCTTACTTAAATTTTATGTAACATATTTATGAAAAGTGTACTATAATACAGTTATTTACAAATATGTTTAAATCAGATGAGCATATTTTATATACATTATCTGACCAAAAACAAAAGGTCAAGGTCCCTTATTAAACCTGCAGAACCGTCAACTTTGTGGTTGGGAAAAAAATCATAAATAGAGATCACTTGGTGAAGTTGCATGGTAAAAAAAAAACATAGTGAAAATAGGAGCATTTTCATCCACACAGAAAGACATGAGAACTCACAGGATTTGGGACTAAACAGGTGTTTCGTCATGTTAGTAAGACTTATCCAATAACAAGTTTTTGGATTGGATTTTTGAAGCGATTGGAAAAAAGGTCATGTGACTTGATGAGTCCAGATTGAGTCTATTCCAGAGTGATGGGCGTGTCGGGGTAAGAAGGGAAGCGCGTGAAGCGATCATGCGTAGTGTCCACTGTACAATCCTCTGGAGACAGTGTTATGATCTGGTGTTGCTTCAGTCGCTCAGGTCTAGACTCAGCAATGTTATGTGGCAAAAAAAATTAATAAATAAATCAGCTGTCGACCGGAATGTATTGACTGACCAGGTTATCACATCTATGGAGCTTTTTTCCCCCTTATGACCCCTTTACGACCATATTCCTGGAATCAGATTATGAAAAAGTGTTTCTGGGAGGATGAGGAATAATAAACCGTCCACCACATTGTGTGCTGAAATCAAAGCCACTCACTCACTCATCGTCCATACCGCTTTATCCTGTATTCGGGGTCTCGGGGAGCCTGGAACCTATCTCAGCAGGGCATGAGGCGGGGTACACCCTGGACAGGGTGCCGATCCATCGAAGTTCACTCCGCAGGGTGTTCAGCCATGTTTTTTACGATTCCAAGCCGCAGGGAGTGAAAATGTTTAGTTCAAAGGGAACTGCAAACAATGGAGGGAACGAGTGAACAACAGGTCCTCACTTCACCAGGAAAGGGAATGAAAAATTTCATTGCTCGAAAGAGCTCGAAAAAGGATATATATATATATATATATATATATATATAAGCTATAAGTAGTCTGTAAAAAAATCTCTGTACCCAATTATTATTATTAATCAATGATTTATTTACACCGTATACACATTTCAATAGTATGTTTTATTATGGTATCAGTTTTTGTTTCAATAAATATTCAATATTTAATGTCTGTAGTGTGAAATATCTACACCAACAGCAACAGGTATCCGAGGTGCTTATGTTACCATGGTAACACAGGGAGGATGTGACGGCTGTGCTGGTGACTTCGCAGGGTGTTCTGAACGATGGAGTTTTGTCGAGGGAAGTTCCCTTTACCAACATTTCCTGCAAACGGAGCAGAGAGTAGAAAGCACCCTCTGAAGTACACTTGGGAATGGAACGCAGCCATACACTTACTCACACACTACGGGCAATTTGGGAACGCCAATTAGCGTTCTCAAATCTGCATGTCTTTGGACTGTGGGAGGAAACCGGAGAACCCCGAGTGAAACCCACCAAACATGAGGAGAACATGCAAACTCCATGCACACAGAGCCGGGAATCGAACCCAGACCCAGGAGGTGCAAGGCGACAGTGCTTTTTTAAGTTCTTAAGATTTGAATATATTTGAAATATACTCAAGTATTATTATTATTATTATTCCGAGACCGAGGCTACGGTGGTCAAGTGCAATTCACAGCACGAACGTACAGCTGGGATTGTTTCTGTTATGCGACTCACTGCGAATCCGACCAGGAGAAACCAGTTACTGTTAGCGTGTGTGAGCAAGTGACTGGTTAAGGGTGTGAACAATTGAGGGGATGAATAAGAGAAGAGTGAGGGAACATGATGGGTGAAGTCAAGGGACAGAATTTACAAGATTAAGTGACATTGTATGATGATATTTAAAGTTAGTGCGGCTTTGGCCTTCCTCTCATTTACTAGCACTTACCTTGCGGCTCATGGCATTGAAATATAACATACAGTGTAAAGAGTCGTGTAGCGCTTACGAATGCGATGCTTGCTCTTGTCATAGCGGTATCCTTGGAGCTTCACTTGTAAAGTGCAGAATGAATAAACCGAACAGATGAATATGAATGTATTTTAGAATCAACTACTGTATAATGTCTATAGAAAAAACGTCTGTTTCTGTGAAAGGAACCATCACCTCCAGTAGTGCTGCTCGTCCCCTTAACATATCTACAAAGGTGCTGTATACCATACGAATGTGACTAATCTATAATTATGCTTTATGCAGTTTTTCGGGGAAAAAGGTGACTGCGGTGTGAACTTTCGCTCTGAGTGAGGGAGGGAGTAGGCGACTGAATAAGCAAGTAGGCGCTATTGAGTGAGTTAGTGCTAAGCAAATAAGTAAATAAAGTAAATGAGTAACTAAGGCTGGGTAATGGAGGGAGGGAGAGAGGGAGGGAGTAAGTGGATAAGTGTGTGACACTGATGTGAGTGAGTAGAGAGAGCTAGCATGTGATGGAGTGAGGAAGTGAGAATGCATGAGAACGCGAGCACCCCAGTGAGTTTGTGAATGAGTGAAGGAGAGAGAGAGAGAGAGAATGTGAATCAGTGAGCTAGTAAGAAAATACGTTAGCGAGCGAGGGAGGCTGCGAGTTTGTGGAAGGAAGTGAGAATGAGTAGGTGTGAGCAAGCGACGGTGGGTTAAGTGACGTGAGCGAAAGAAACGAAATAGTGTGAGTCTGAAAACAAGACATTCGAGACAGAGAGTGAGTTAGCAAGTGAGCAGGGCAGGTATGAGGGAGGAAGTGGAAATGAGTGCATTAGGGGGAGTGAGTGAGTGAGATAGTGAGTGACCGAGGAGAGAGAGAGAGAGAGAGAGAGAGGGAGGAGGTGCATGAATGAGTGGGTGAAAAGAAGTGAGCAGGGATGTGAAAGAGTGACTGAGAGACTCAGTCGACAATTAACTGTAGCATTGTTCAGACAGTTACCTGATTGTTGTTAATATTATTTTTTGTTGTTGTTTTTTTTGTTTATTGTTTACCTACTATGTTAGTCTTTCATATTTAATATGTTTATAATGTTTACCAATTCAGATCTGTTATTAAGAATGTACTCAATGTTGTAGAATTGCCTTGATAACATGTGTTTGATGTTTTTTTTTTTTTGGTAACATTTATGCCCATAAAGTTCTTCTGAACTGACAGAGTGAGAGTGTGACTGTGTGTGTGAGAGAGAGATAAAGGAGTGTGTAAGTGGTGAGAGCAGTGAGTGAGTGAGTGAGATCGTGTGAGAGAGGGGCTGAGGGAGGAGGTCTGAGTGAGAGAGAGAAGGGGTGAGTGATCAAGAGAGGGAGTGAGAGGGGAGTGTTCAAGAGACAGAAGCTGTGAGTGACAGAAAGATCGAGAGAGATGGTGTGAGTGAGTTGAGAGTTGTGAGTGAGGTGAGCGATGAGAGTGAGCAAGAGAGAAGGCGTGAGCGAGTGAGCAAGAGAGGCGGTAAGAGTGACGGAGCGAGATAGAATGTTTGAGCGAGAGAGTGAGTGAGAGAGCTGTGAGAGGAGGAGAGAGGGCAAGAGAGAGAGT
Organism: Clarias gariepinus; assembly: GCF_024256425.1. Lineage (NCBI taxonomy): Eukaryota > Metazoa > Chordata > Actinopteri > Siluriformes > Clariidae > Clarias > Clarias gariepinus. The sequence goes on from NC_071126.1 coordinate 17,055,612, forward strand.
GAGTGAAAGAGAAGGTGTGAGTGACTGAGTGTGAGAAAGAGTGTGAGAAAGAGCGAGAGAGAAGTTGTGAGTAACTGAGTGTGTTAAAAAAAAGGTGTGAGCGACTGAGTGAGCAAGAGAGAGTGAGCATAAGGTAAGGTGTGAGAGAGAGAGTGAGAGAGAGAGAAGATATGAGCGAGAGAGAGAAGGTTTGAGCGAGAAAGAGAGTAAAAGAGGGAGAAGGTGTGAGAGAGAGAAGGTGTGAGAGAGCGAGAGAGAGACGGTGTGAGCGAGTGTGAGAAAGAGAGAAGGTGTGAGCGAGTGAGAGAGAAAGAGAGAAGGTGTGAGCGAGTGAGAGAGAAAGAGAGAAGGTGTGAGCGAGTGTGAGAGAGAGAGAAGGTGTGAGCGAGTGAGAGAGAGAGAAGGTGTGAGCGAGTGAGAGAGAGAGAGAAGGTGTGAGCGAGTGAGAGAGAGAGAGAAGGTGTGAGCGAGTGTGAGAGAGTGAGAGAAGGTGTGAGCGAGCATGAGAGTAATAGAGAGAGAGAGAAGGTGTGAGCGAGTGGGAGAGAGAGAGAAGGTGTGAGCGAGTGTGAGAGAGTGAGAGAAGGTGTGAGCGAGCATGAGAGTGAGAGAGAGAGAGAGAAGGTGTGAGCGAGTGGGAGAGAGAGAGAAGGTGTGAGCGAGTGTGAGAGAGAGAAGGTGTGAGCGAGTGTGAGAAAGAGAGAAGGTGTGAGCAAGTGTGAGAAAGAGAGAAGGTGTGAGCGAGTGAGAGAGAAAGAGAGAAGGTGTGAGCGAGTGAGAGAGAAAGAGAGAAGGTGTGAGCGAGTGTGAGAGAGAGAGAAGGTGTGAGCGAGTGAGAGAGAGAGAGAAGGTGTGAGCGAGTGTGAGAGAGTGAGAGAAGGTGTGAGCGAGCATGAGAGTGAGAGAGAGAGAAGGTGTGAGCGAGTGGGAGAGAGTGAGAGAAGGTGTGAGCGAGCATGAGAGTGAGAGAGAGAGAAGGTGTGAGCGAGTGGGAGAGAGAGAGAAGGTATGAGCGAGTGTAAGAGAGAGAGAAGGTGTGAGCGATTGAGAGAGAGAGAGAAGGTGTGAGCGAGTGAGAAAAGGTGTGAGCGAGTGTGAGAGAGAGTAGGGTGTGAGCGAGTGAGAAAGAGACGAAGGTGTGAGCGAGTATGAGAGAGAGAGAAGTTGTGAGCGAGTGTGAGAGAGTGAGAGAAGGTGTGAGCGAGCATGAGAGTGAGAGAGAGAGAGAGAAGGTGTGAGCGAGTGTGAGAGAGAGAGAAGGTGTGAGCGAGTGAGAGAGAGAGAGAAGGTGTGAGCGAGTGAGAAAAGGTGTGAGCGAGTATGAGAGAGAGAGAAGGTGTGAGCGAGTGTGAGAGTGAGAGAAGGTGTGAGCGAGCATGAGAGTGAAAGAGAGAGAGAGAAGGTGTGAGCGAGTGGGAGCGAGTGTGAGAGAGAGAGAAGGTGTGAGCGAGTGTGAGAGAGAGAGAGAAGGTGTGAGCGAGTGTGAGGGAGAGAGAGAGAGAGAGAGAGAAGGTGTGAGCGAGAGAGAGAGAGAGAAGGTGTGAGAGAGAGAGAGAGAGAGAGAGAGAAGGTGTGAGCGAGTGTGAGAGTGAGAGAAGGTGTGAGGGAGCATGAGAGTGAAAGAGAGAGAGAGAAGGTGTGAGCGAGTGGGAGCGAGTGTGAGAGAGAGAGAGAGAGAGAGAAGGTGTGAGCGAGTGGGAGAGAGAGAAGGTGTGAGAGAGAGAGAGAGAGAGAGAGAGAGAAGGTGTGAGCGAGTGTGAGAGAGAGAGAAGGTGTGAGCGAGTGTGAGAGAGAGAGAAGGTGTGAGCGAGTGTGAGAGAGAGAGAAGGTGTGAGCGAGTGTGAGAGTGAGAGAAGGTGTGAGGGAGCATGAGAGTGAAAGAGAGAGAGAGAAGGTGTGAGCGAGTGGGAGCGAGTGTGAGAGAGAGAGAGAGAGAGAGAGAGAGAGAAGGTGTGAGCGAGAGAGAGAGAGAGAGAGAGAGAGAGAAGGTGTGAGCGAGAGAGAGAGAGAGAAGGTGTGAGAGAGAGAGAGAGAGAGAGAGAGAGAGAAGGTGTGAGCGAGTGTGAGAGTGAGAGAAGGTGTGAGCGAGCATGAGAGTGAAAGAGAGAGAAGGTGTGAGCGAGTGGGAGCGAGTGTGAGAGAGAGAGAAGGTGTGAGCGAGTGTGAGAGAGAGAGAGAGAGAGAGAGAAGGTGTGAGCGAGAGAGAGTGTGAGAGAGTGTGAGAGAGAGAAGGTGTGAGCGAGTGTGTGAGAGAGAGAGAGAGAGAGAGAGAGAAGGTGTGAGCGAGTGTGAGAGAGAGAGAGAGAGAGAGAGAAGGTGTGAGCGAGTGTGAGAGAGAGAGAGAGAGAGAGAGAAGGTGTGAGAGAGAGAGAGTGTGAGAGAGTGTGAGAGAGAGAAGGTGTGAGCGAGTGTGAGCGAGTGTGAGAGAGAGAGAGAGAGAGAGAAGGTGTGAGCGAGAGAGAGTGTGAGAGAGTGTGAGAGAGAGAAGGTGTGAGCGAGTGTGTGAGAGAGAGAGAGAGAGAGAGAGAGAGAAGGTGTGAGCGAGCGGACACCTCCGGCCTGCTAATCTCCGGAGCTCAGCGCAGCCTGAGGCCTGACAAATGACCCTAATGAAATTGGACAATTCAGCATACATGCATAAAGGAATGTTAAATATTGATGCGGTAGATTCCCCTGGCGCTGGCTATTCAGACGTTTAATATTTTAAATACCTGACACACTCCGGCTGATAAATGCAGGCGGTGAAATTGTCCCGCGTTAGTTTTTGTCACGAGCGTTGCAGTTAGTGGACGGCGGCCGCATAAAAACACTTTGATCCGTAACGGAGCCGCATGTTTCTCCGCGGCAACAAAGAAAGAAAAAAATGAATTCCTTACTGCATCCCACAATAGGCTTTCTGTTTCATTGATTCATTATTAAATCTTACTGCTAGGCATGTGGAATTAAATAAAGGCGATGGGTTTTAACTTGTACAAGAGTATCAAAGGAGGTTTATTAGTTTCCTCAAGCGTATTCTCCTAGAAGAGTAAAAATCATCCATCAGTTCCAGCGTTCAGGAGAGCTGTAGTCGTCATCTCGGATATTAATGCCGCGAGAGGAATGTTCTCCATCGCATCCCCCAGCAGTGTTTAACCTCTTTCACTCCAGGGAAATGGAGATGATTATACACTTGCTCTCCTCACTCTTATAACGTGATATTAACACTAATCAATCCTCATTGTTTGTAGCGGAGCTCCTGGAATAATAAGCGTTTAAACCTTTTTTGGAAATGTTACAAATTAGTGGAATATTTTACAGTAAAATCATCTCCATGACCATGTGAGGTTCAGATTTACAGATAATGTTTTAAATCACCAGGCATTTCTAGGAATAATGAGATTAATACCTGATTTAAAAAGATATGACAAGTCTGATTCGTTATACACCAATCGGCTATAACGTTATAACCACCGCATGGTTTTGAGTAGGTGCCACCAAAAATCTGACCTAACCTAGACCGGGCCTCAAACCCAGATCACAGGTTCAAACCCCACGACCACCAAGTTGCCACTGTTGGGCCCTTGAGCAAGGCCCTTAACCCTCAACTGCTTAGATGTGTAATGAGATAAAAATGTAAGTCGCTCTGGATAAGAGCGTCTGCCAAATGCTTAAATGTCTAAACATCAATATGTGACCCTTATCACGGCACCTGGAAGTGGGTGGGATATATTAGGCAGCAAGTGAACATTTTCTCTTTAAGGTGTTGGACTAGTGATCAGAAGGTCCAAGTGCAAAGCCACAAGAAGTTGCCACTGTTGGGCCCTTGAGCAAGGCCCTTAACCCACAACTGCTCAGATGTGCAATAAGATAAGATGTAAGTCACTCTGGATAAGGGCATCTGTCAAATACCAAAAATGTAAATGTTGTACAAAGTTGATGTGTTTGAAGCAGAAAAAATGGGCAAGCGTAAGGATTTAAATGACTTTGATAAAAGGCCAGACTGTGACGTCTAGACGAACGGATCTTGTGGGATGTGTTCAGGCCGCAGTGGTCAGGACAAACCAGAAGTAAACCAAAAGAAGGAACACTGGTGAACTGGCGATAGGGTCATGAGTGGCTCTCTGATGCACAAGGTGGGGGGGCGGCCTTAGTGTAGATCAAACTGGTGAAACAGTTAATGCTGAAAAGATGTATATGATAGAAAGGTGTCAGAACACATCGTGCTTCACTGTTTTGGTGGCAAAAAAGGGGACCTACTTAGCTGTCATAATGTTAATGTTCACTCACCTAAAGGTTATTGTGCAAGAATGCAAATCAAATGAAATTGAAATCTATTTGCAATATCCTGTGCAGTTGGTTGAAATGTCAGTCAAGTTCGGTATTTCCTTAAATTACACCTTGTTTTTAAATATTATCATCTCTTGATGCCGACTCACTTATCACAATCCTCCATGAGTTGCCCGTAACGATTTCAGAAAGTACAAGATCTATTCGTGGCGAATCTTTGCGAAGAATGACGAGGTCATGTACGAGAAATGGAATTAGTCAAACTTGCGTTGTTTCATAACTGCTGAAAGTGAGAGTAGACCAGCAGAGGAACCAGAGTGCATTTCCAACCATCTAACCATCACCAAAAGCAACACATAATGAAAACACGAAACCATCATATCCAATAACAACAACAACAACAGAGACCCCCCACACACACACACACACTGTGGCAGACAGAAAGGGGTGTAAAGCGACCCCAGAAACAAAGGCACTGTATTACTGTACGGTACGATGTTTTAGCAAGGCACTGAGATTTTCTTTTTGATTTAACCTGGAAAAAAGAGGTGAGAACTTGCGGGAGGTAAAAAAAAAAAAAAAAAAAGCTCATCTCTCTTTTTCTCCTGACTGCATTAAGAGTTGCCCTCCAAATATACCCCCTTACAATCGCCTCATAAAGATAACACGCATACCAATTATTCAAATCCTTTCAGATCTGGGCACTCAAAGCAATCGGTTAATGTTTTAAAAATCAATTTCATTCCCATGCGGCCCGACAATTGAATGCCCCGAGAGCAGGCAATTATTAAACACACACACACACACACACACACAGAGAATAAATCCATAATTAGCACGACGGTAATAAAGCCCATACACTCGGAGCGGGAACTGTTAAGCAGTCGACGTGGGGAGGAAGAGGAGGAAGAGAAGAGGAGGAAAAACGAGGCCAAGGGGCGGTGACACTCGCGAGGGACGACCCTGAGAATCTCATTATGCACACGCCCAATGAGGCCTCCTGGATTTGCATACAGAAGACAGACCAAATAAGGTCATAAATCAGCATTCCATATTCAAATGGATTTGAGGTTGTGGAGGTGGGAAAGGAGCGCCTGGCATGTCCTTTAAAACCATATATCCCATATGGGGTGTGTGTGTCCGGGTGTGTGTTTTGCACACCTAACCAGACCACTTATGTAGATACGGCTCATTGAATCGCCCAGGGACAAAGTCTCCGCCTGGATAGATCAATACTGCGCAGGCATCACGCATCTTCGCCAAGTCGTTTGCCATCGCTGTCTTCTGTCACACTGGAAGGTCGAGTCTCGTTGCATCAAAAGACGGAAAAAAAAAAACCACTTTAAATCTTATTTCCCTACAAAGCGAAGAGATTTGCGAATACAATAACGAGTCGGATTCATTTAATAAAGTAAAATCATATTTATATTAAAGTCCTACTACTCAAGAGGGCGTCAAGGGTGGCACACATAGTTACAAAAACTCTAACAAGACGCAAAGGCGTACAAGTTTCCGTCTTCGTCAGGCCGGCTCGGAATAACCACGAGGGACTTTGCATTTCACACCCCGTCAGCTTCCCTACCTACAGCAGGATGTTCTTCAAGGCAAAAGAAATCACTACCTTTCCCGTTTTACACATCTGGAATTCTTTCTTTTAGTTACATGCAAATAGCGATCCATCAATCAATTTCTTAGCCCCCGCCCCCTCTCCCAAATCTACCATCAGAAGGGCAGTGGCTGTGAAGTGCAACACCCCCCACCACTACACACACTCACACACACTCACACACACACACCCAAGACTTCACAGACTCTCAGTGCTCTCAGGCATAATTAATACAGAGCCCGCTTCTATTACTTGGTTTGTTTAACTCATCTCAGAACTGAGGGCGAGATGTCCTTATTTGAATCACTGCACAAAATTCACTTGTTCGACATCACTGAACTTGGTCTCATCACGGCGGCGGGGCTGCGAGGCGGCGGGATCCGTCTTTTTTATTATCAACCTTGTGCTGCCTGACAATGTCATTATTTCTGTCTGGACATATCGCCATGCAAATGCACTTACTAATAATGAAGGTTGGGGTTTTACAGCTTTACACACGACACAAGATAAATATATTCATAAGATGCTGTATGGCAGGAAATATCACCCAACTGACATGTTATTTGTTTTTTGTTCTTTGCGTCGCCTTTTTTTTTTTTCTCCTTCCAGTGGGAATTTTGTAGATAGTCTTGTTTTTCTCAGTTTAAAAAGGCAGGAAAGGGATTTCTGTCCACTATTCACTAATTTGTACGTGGAAAATGTGGTAGCTCACAATTCAGAAGCTCTCACAGAGTTGTGTGGTGTTTTTCCAAAATGGTTGCAATTTGATTAGCAACGCGTTTCCACTGTAATTGTTGCGCTTGTTGTCTTTCCTCACACCAACACATGTTGGGAAAATCTTGATGTTCTAGCTATTTTTGCCGTGTTTCCATTGTTGCAAAATTATTTGCCTACAGGTCTATATTTAAGACCTTAGCTGTATTTTTAGCGCGCTAAATCATTAGCCTTAGAAGGTCAGTAGCTAGCATATGGTATGTCGCTTCCCCTTTTATATGACTTTTTTTAGGATATCTATAAGGGGTGTTCAAATCAAACCAGGACTTTTGGAAACCCTTTATTTCTCTATATAATCCCCTGCTACATTAATGCACTCATCCCAGTGCTTCACTAGTGCTTGGACATCATCAAGGGGGAACATTTTCTCATTACACCAGAGCCATGATCCTAGACTATGGAATGCTCTTCCAGATTACAGTGTCTGAGGACGCCAGAGAGTGTCGATGATTGATTTCAAATCTGGTCTTAAAACGTATTTTTATTAGAGCTTTCGTGTTGAAATCATCTCATAAATCAAATGAATTATTATTATTATGATCGGACTGCCTGCTTCATGTCTGGAACCCCGGCCTCCCAGGAACTCCTTTAGTGGTCTAAACATGTGGAAATGGCTTGAAGAGAGACCAGGGGATGTGGCGATAACTCCCAGCCGAGTTTCTTGTAATGCGCACGAGGTTTTGGTGAATGATTGTGTGTACAGTTCACACATACAGTCTCTTCAGCAAGTTGGTGACAAATTATCTGTCCGTCTGTCCTGCACCACTCAAGTGTATTACTGCGGCTAAGAGTCTCATCGCACCGTACTGTGCTTGAAGTCTTCTGTAAATCAGGTCCCGGTTTGACATGAACACCCCTAATACATTTATCCCAATGCGTCAGTTCAGAAGACAGAAAGAAAACAGCTTTGTTGATTGTAAAAGACTTAAATTTTGCCCGAGTGAAAGTTATTTTTTTAATAGATCTGCTTAAAGAAGTAAAATACAACTGTTGTGGTCATATACAAGTGACAAAACTAAGATGGACCAAAAACAGATGCTATTTAGGGGCAAGTCAAGGCAGACCATGCAAGAATCACCAAACACTAGACCAGTTATGTGTTTTATTGGGATTTTTTAACAAGTCAGACCAGACTGGACTGTTAATGGACATCCATGCTGACTAAACCAGCATTGTCCTGCTAATGATGAAATAACGTTATATTTACCCACATGCTTTAAGCTGAATGGGTGGAAAAAAAAAAAAAAGAAACTTTGTTGGAAAACTTGAACATTTTCAGAGAAAATTAACAGTTTCCACAGAGGAGTGAAAACAAAAGTTTTATTGTAGCGTTGAGATTTTACAGGAGCTGCCCCAATTATATCTCTGTAAACACAATCACCATTTTTTTCCGAAAAAAAAAAAAAAAAAACCTTTTGGAGCTGTAAGACCCCGAAGTTTGCTCAAAACCTCAACTCACAGTTTCTTGGAGAGAACTAAATGGAAATGAGTGAAAGCAAACAAACCGTGATTAAAGTTCCCCATGGTGTAAAGTCAATTGTGGAACAATTTGCCAAAAAAACACCAGAAAGTTTTTCAGGCTCTCGGTCTAATAACCAGAGACGGAAAGAGACTCAAACAAAAGATCAGTCAAATGTTCATTTGAATATTCAAATCCCCGTCTATTAAAAAGCCAGCTCGATCCTGTTTCTCCGTCGTTAAAAACATCCTTTTTTTTAATTTTTTTTTTTCTTAAACTATGAGAGGGCATCATCATTTGAATTGGGAAGAGGGATTTTGGGTACTCGGAGGTGGCAGCCGATGAACCTTTTCTCGTGTTTGCTTATTTTATTGAAGATCCACTGGCTCGTGTGAACATTTTCCGCGTTATTTGATGCGAATCATTTCAGCGCCGCAACAAAGAACAGATGACGATGAGCTAAACACAAAGCCTGGACGATATCTGGCATCCTCTCAGACGCGAAGGACGGGTTCTTATGATTTCTCTAATTAAAGAATCGAGATGAAGGGAGATGAAGGGAGGTGCCAGGGAGATCAGCTGGACGGCGCGCCGCTTGCACACTTTATTTAGGAGCTTTATTTTGGGGGACGTCGGGGGCAATCATCCAAACCGGCGTGCAAATTAACAAATGGTCCTTGGCTAAAACAATTAAGCGCGTTAAGTGGTGGGGTTGCTGACAAGATCCTGCATGTGTATGAAAATCAATCAGCGCCCAGAAGAGAAGAGTGCATCGGAATGCTCTCAGGGATTTAGCTTTGCACAGACACTGTTGTGGTACCTACTTCGCTATCCATCCATCCATCCATCCATCTATCCATCTATCTATCTATCCAACCATCTATCTATCTATCTATCTATCTATCTATCTATCTATCTATCTATCTATCTATCCATCTATCCAACCATCCATCCATCTTATATGTGTGGACACAATGTCTTGCCTCTTCATATATGCATCCAATATCCAAGTCTTTCTCTTTTTCAGCATTGGTAACTAACTGCTTTCTGTCCCCAGCTCCTCCTAAAATTCTTGCCTCACTCTCTACAGCAACATGATTAGATCCTCCTTCAGCTTCAGATAGTCCTCCCTTTATTGCACCGCATCTTCTCATCAGTGTTAAGCAGGATGTATCATTTTACTGTAATGGATTCTTAATTATTCTCCATTGCTATTTCTGCCTTTCAGTGGCGGGGGGGTTTAGGAATTAAATCATACTGTATGTATTATTAATCGGTGCATTATCTTCCTATACATCCATAAACAATACCACAGCAGTGTAGTATCAATTGTTCTGCTGGTAAGAGCACCTGTACTGTACAGTCAGTACGTTCACCGTATTGCACTGCACTCCAGCGTTAGCGTGCGTCCAGTCCAGAGAGGGGACACCGGACCGAACTCCTCCATTCAAAGCAATGTTGATGGACGCGGAACAATCACGCACAACTTATCAGCTTATTAGCATCTGCTAGCATATGGATACAAATGTATTTTTCGAAATTGTAATCATGTCACTGACAGTCCATCACCTTCACTTTGTTGTTTTTTACAGACATTAAAATTGTCTCATGGTAATGGGCCGCACTCAACTTTCACCTCGAGCGTTCCTTTCCGGAGACGACACTATGTTCAAGGCCTACGCTCGCATAAACAAAATGATTTATCCCGAGCTTCTGTATGAAAAAAAAAAAATCCCACTATTTAATTATTCCAGGGGCCGGCAGATTCATCTTGCGCTGAGTTATGGAGTGCCGCCTTTATGATTGAAGTTGATGGAATACGAGGCGAAGAGTGTCACCATAAATCCTCAATAACGCAAACGTTTGAGGAATCTCCCAAGATAAAAATGCAAATGTCATTAAGGAACGGTTACCTTGTGCTGATATAGCAGCTCATATTCAGGAAGAAAAAAAAAGAGAGAAAGAAAAAGTGAGCGTTGCCACCAGAGCAGAGGAATAAATATAGCATCAGACGGTCTGTAACATCTGCTTTTACAGCTCGTGTAAGAGAGAAAGAGAGAGAGAGAGAGGCCTTTCGGAAATAAAAGCGTTGCCACATTTTTAATCTTACACCACTTCTTCTTCTAATGAGGGGGCATAAACTTTTAGGCGGGGGTTAAGGATAAAGTGCAGGCTTGGAGATGCAAATGGGGGGTGGTTGAAAATGGCATCAGTACAATGTGCAGCCTTGTTAGCAGTCACAGCCCAACACTGAGGACAATCAAGACACCTCGTCACTTCCCTTTTATCTCCCGTCACTCGCCAGATGAAAAATCACTATGAATTTGCAACATCCAGGCGCATTAACATAACAAAGCCCGGGAGGAGAGAGAAAGCGAGAGAAAAAAAAGAAGAAAAAAAAAGCCTGTCTTCTCTCAAATCTCCCAAAAGTCCCACGGACATGCTCGAGACGAGGCGTTCTTCTCTCTTTTTCTCTCTCCCATTTTTCTTTTTCTCTCTCTCTTCCTCTCAAATTCTCTCTCTCTCTCTCACACACACACATACAGTAAGAGCAGCTGTCTGCCAAACACCTCGCGATCTCCCATCGCAACATCTCACCACTGCTACGCTGTCAGCACAATAGATTAGAAGCATTAAAGACAGTTTCTTCTTGAAGAATACGAAAGAAAGGGAAGGGTGGAAAAGGGGGGTAAGAAAAAAAGAAAAGAAAAGAAAAATCCTCCCCCCACACCCCTTAAGTCTCCATTCCTCCCCCTCAATGATTCTCATCTCCTGGAAAGAAACAGGATGAGAAGACATTATGCATATGAAAACGCCCTGTGATTTATGCATGCACGCCATGCAGATTCCATTACGGGACACCAGGCTTGAGTGAGATTTTTTTTATTTCTTTTTTTTTTTCTTTCTTCATTTTCTACTCCGGCCATGATGATCAGACGTCTTTTCGCTACACCTTACAGAAGCAGACAGATTTGCACACACGCATCGGTAGAGTCCGAAAAAAGGATGATAGACTGCTCTCGACCTGATTACGCTTACAGAGGCGATGCTGAAATCTCTCCAGTCTATCATGCAGCAAGTTCTGGAAATGAAATTCGATAATGTAAGGTATGGAAGGTATAATGATAAAAACATGAGGTTTGTGTAAGGAATGAACCATAAGAGGAAAGTCATCATTGATGAGCTTGAAACAAGAATGCGCAAACACCTCCAACAACTTTTTAAGCACTGACACTGGAGACTCCTTCCAAAAAAAAATTTCACTTTCTCACCTTTTATCTTGTTGAGGATAAAAGTGGATGCTGAGAATACTGGGTGTGAGACAAAAATACACCCTAAATGGGATTTCCTTACATAGATGAGACTTTGGGAAACTGGAGAACCAGGAGAAAACCCATGCAGCCATGAGGTAGACAAGCAAGGACGTTTAGGAAAGAACCTGCGAAAGAACCTGCCCCAATAAATCTAATACTTACCCCTTGAAGATTCTGATCAAATCCTGTTTTCACATCTGGTTTAAAACTCTTGTCTTTAAGACGTTCATGCTTTTCTATAAAATGACTTAAAAGTGTTAAAAATCTGAAAAGGAAGTTGGTAGGATGTTCACGTAAGGAGGCCATACAGGTAGGAGAGGATCCTTGACCCTGGAGGATACAAATTTGTGAAATCCTACCAACTTCCCTCCGACTGAAGAAGCTAAAATTGATGCCCAGTTGACACGATTCACCTTCCAGAGACCCTAATTAAGTTGATCACTGACTTGAGTTTATCAAGTACAGGTTCAGGGAAAGTTATCGAAAGTCCGAGGTCAAACACACACACGCACACCCTGTACAGGCGAAATGAAAAAGGCAATTAGCCTACCGCATATCTTTGGACTGGAGAAGGAAAACCACCGAGCACAGGGAGAACATGCAAACTCCACACAACACAGCACGGAGGTGAGAATCGAACCCTCAACCCTGGAGGTGTGAGGCCACGGTGCTGACCACTGGACCATTATGTCGCTTAAGTGCAAACTTGATTGTTTTATTTATTTTTTTTAATACAAGTTATTTATTCTAGAGCAACTCTTCGGCAATAGTGAGATTTGAACTCGCAACCTTTCAGTGAGTAGTTAAAGAAATATCAGTCAGTGATGTATCTTTGGCCATTAGACTTATCTTAGGATTGAAAATGCTTTAAGTAAATTAAAGCAGTGATCAAACATACTGTATTTAAAATATAGCATGGTGTACATTAGGGGTGCTACTTATACCTGCTTAGTGTTGAAAGTGCCGAAAGTGGGCGTGGCCTGTAACTTTTGTCTGTTGTCTTTGTCTTTTGCTAATTAAAGATAAAACCTTGCAATGATGTATATACACACTAATATTCCCACTTCTGGTAGATGCGAAAGTGCATGTCTTGGCTCAGTACCCGTACTATACAATGACAACAAAGTCGTACCTGCCTGCCTACCCGCTTACCTACCTAAGAATCATTCAAGCATAAAGCAACATCTAATTTACTTGAACCAGTGAGAAACAGGTGCAGATGATTAGTACTGTATACTGAGGATGCTGAATGCTGAGTGGTTGTAACAGACGAGAGGGGAAACGAGGTTGCTGCTGCTGAGGTTTTTGCGTAAACAACCAATTTTTTCTAATCTTTATGCACTTTGCAGCATCTCGAAGGAAACCCTCTGTTTCCATTTCTGTAATTTAAACTAAATCTTTTTATTTTGTATAATTAATTTAAAGAAATAATGGGTAATTTTAATTAGCATTTAGACTTAATCAGCAATTTTGTTTGTATGTGCCTGTTATATTTTCGGACAAATTTTGTTTTAAAAAAAAATGCAATGTTGAATTTAACCCATCGTAACCCTGACCAGGCAGTTACTAAGCAGGAATTTTATAAATGTGGCTGTTCAAAAAGAGAAAAAAAAAGGAACCTCCTATTTATAACAGTATTTAGAACATATTATGTGGATTAACACCTTCATTTTCAATATCATCCCTAGTGTACAGTAACTGTTTGCTTGATCGAACAAACATAAAAAAACATCAACTAGAGCTATATTAAATTAGTGCCAGACTAAGCAATCACTCCATAAACATACTGAATGCAATCTCGGAGTGTGACCCATTTCACACTGAGGCTTTTTTACTCTGCCAAAAAAAAAAAAAAAAAAAAGCTAAATCAGTCCCGGTGTACACCCCTCTCCATTGTCGTGAATTTGCATACAAGCTCGGCTGTATTGTTTGGTTTGTTAATCACGTGCATGGCCAAGATGACAGAAAAGTGGTTCAGGGGAGAGAAAACAGAACTGCCCTCGCACTCCTCCATCCTCCCCTCTCCTCCCCTCTCCTTTTCTTCAGCCTGCTGTGATTGAGGTCAGACAGCCGCTTCCTCTCTGGCCAGCTAATGTGATTGCATCGGAGCAATCCCCCTAAACTGCATCCAGCTCTGATCTGCATAGTAATTGGCTGTGCTCTCCTTGGATGTGACCTTGGTAAGGTGCTCAGTCACTTTATCCTACAAACCGCCAATCACTTCAAGGTGCTTCAGCTTTCTCTATTTTCTTCCTTCTCGGTTGTATATAACATGGTGGACAGTAAGATACATCTCTATAAGCTGCAGCTCGGCAGAAAAAGGAGTTTAGGCACTTGGGGCACAGGTATACTGTACCAGGTGAGTGGGCCTCCATGACACCCTGGACATTCCCCCTTAACTGTTTACTTTATAAAAAAATTTCCATTGCTATTTCTTCGTAGCCAAAACACATTATTGGTGCAGATTTTTTTACAGAAAACATATGTGTCAAAGAAGCTACTTCTAACGTTTATGCTACATCTAAGTGACCCATCTTTCCTACCTAAAAAATGTCAAGTTGTTAATTTCAGTCGTTTTGGAGAGATGATGTTATATATGGCCCAAATGGCTATTTGTCAGTGTCTTGCTTTAAACACTAATCATTTAAAATGCACATTATTCATATTTCTTATTGGTTTCAGCCTTAAAAAGCATATGGCCTGTAAAAATTGTTGCTTAAATTAAAGCATTCTGGTTTTTGGTAAAAGCCTAAAAAAGCTAAACAATCTGTAGTGTCCGTAACCATGTCAAATTCACGTTGGAATATCTTAACAGTTTTGCAGTTATATAATGATATATAATTTCGCAGAATAATACACCTTTTCAGCTTTACAGTATGTACTGTATTTTCAAGTGAAATGTAATTTGGCTAAGTTTTATCTGAATGACAGTTAAGTTCATTGAAAGATTTGAATTCAGAAAAGTTACAGACACTACATAAAATATAATGAAATTGTCATTAGCAAATGTTTTTTTTGTTGTTGTTCTGATAGAAATATAAATGTGTATGCATATTTACAAAAAAATAAAGCATGGATCAGGAGTATAAAAAATACCCTTAATCCTCAATACCACATTTTTTTCCATCTTATTTTTTTCCCCAACATACATATAAACCCCTCCTGCAGGTCATTAATCTGATTTAGATTTGAAATTACTCACAAATACTTAATCATAAAAAAATAAATAAATAAAAATAAAAAGAGACAAAAATGATTCTATTTCCTACCGTGCTGTTATATTCTTGACCCTCATTTTAGAAATTTCTGGCAACAAATTTCTGTTTCCATACTAACATCTAAGAACACTGGAACTTTTATGGTGGACAGAGCACAACATTTTTATTGCTATAACAATAAACAAATTAAACTGTTTATTTATTAAATCTCAAAGTATAATCACTTATAAAAATGATGAAGGATTATGTAAAGGAAATGTTTATTCTCCCGTGTCCCGTGTGTGTGCGTGTGTGTGCGTGTGTGTTTTATTTCTTGTTCTTCTTGTTTTTGCCTTATTAAATTCCAAAGAGAAACAGAAGAGACCCTGGTAAAGGAATGACTTTATAGCTTTTATCCTGTTAGTGATAACAGGAACTAAACTGTTTCGCAGACCTTCTACAACATTAAATGCAAGTACAAAGTAATAAATACGACGTGCCATTCTTTACTACAATGCAGAATTGTAATAGTTGGCAATTTGCTCTGAAATAAGAGGAGGAAAATCAGTAACTCCACTTTATGCCGGGCAGCATCACATACTGTAGCTGTATTGTTGATTATTTTCTCATAAGAGCATTCCACCAGATGTTTTTCACCAGATGTTTACCTAAACAATCCTACTGTATGTCTGCAGAAAAGTATGTCAGTTGTACCTTATATTCAGATGCACATTGATTGAACAAGTTCTTCACTGTATTTCTGTATTAGTGTATTTTTTTTATAATTGCTTTGAATATCAATTTATAGATGCTTTAATTATGAAATAAATAAATAAATAAATAAAATGGCAGCATGGTGGCGTAGTGGTTAGCACTGTCGCCTAGGGGACACCTCCAGGGTCCGGGTTCAGGTCACGCCTTGTGGTCTATGTGCATGGAGTTGGCATGTTGCTTGGTTTCCTCTGGGTTCTCCGGTTTCCTCCCACAGTCCAAAGAAATGCAGATTAAGTTTTTTGGCATTCTTAAATTGCCTGTTTTTCTCACCTTTCCTAAAAACATGCCAGATAATAAACCGCGCCTGGTGTAAATGAGTATCTTTTTGTGCGGGTGCGTTGTGATTTGTGTGGCACTCGCACCTCACATCCAGTGCTCCTAGGACAGGATCAATCTTGATCACTGCCATACCCTGTGAGGATCAATCAGATATCAAACCCTGATCATACCGGATACTCTATCAGTGAGAAAGTCTGTACGGTCCTGATAAATGGACTTTTTAATAAAAAAAAATATATTTAATTTTATTAAAAACAATACCCAGCTTTAGTTTAGATTATAAGTTTCTGTTTTGTTCTGCGAAATGTTTCCTGATAACCTTCCCCCTGTCCTTCTAGCAATGTACGGATTTGTGTATGCTCTTTTAGAAGTTAAAAGTCGTATGTATTTTTTATGAATGTCTCTAGACTACCCCCTCCACCATTCCCACCCCCACGCCAAGCTGAAAACAAAGACTCGCAACTTCATATGTCCCCAGATGTCAGTGACAAGGTACGCGCTGGCTTTTTCTGCTGATTTGATGTGCATTTCAAACAGCCAACTTCACAACTATGCTGCTGATTTGCAATGGAGATTCTGCTCTTTGTGTGTGTGTGTGTGTGTGTGTGTGTGTGTGTTTTGTTTTTTTTGTTTTTTTCTATATTCTTTGCTTTGGAGGCAAAACAGAATGTCAAGTGAGTGACAAGTTTGTTTTCGTGTAATGATTTCTACAAACTCTTGGTCTGTTGTGTTTTGTTCCTTTGCTGGTTTGACCTAGTTGCAGATGAACGCACGCTCCGGTTCTTGCCTTTTGCTCTCTCCGGTGTCTCGAACACTTCCTCCTTATTGTTAATCACAATACACTAAAACAAAGAACGGCAACACGGAAGTGATTGTGATGTAACAAGACCCAGAAATGTAAAAAACATTGCGTATATCATCATTACCAACATAAATAAAACCGATTGTGATTGAAGAGTTAATGTTAACTTCATCGAGAAGCCCATCATATGAGCAAATATTGTCCATAATGAAGGTCCTTTCATGAGATCCCTGGGGAAGTTGGAGCCACCGGGGGATCAGCGCAACCCAGCAGATTTAGCTGGAACGCTTCTCAGCCGTATTCAAGATGGAGGGAAGCTTTGTTATACGAGTGTGCTGCATCCCTTGGGCTGTCTCTCACCGCAAGCCATGGGCTGTGATGACTTTCTCATACCAAAGCGGCGCCCCTCTCACTTTCCCTTTCTCTTTTCCTCTCCCCCGCCCCCACCCCTCCACCCCACCTCCTTCTATCACCCACTCTCAGAGCGATGGCGGCATAATTGTGCCACGGGGTTTTTCGCTGCTGACATATTTGTCACCTGGAGATGTGCCACTGCAATCTCGAGACGAGGCCCTGCTTCCTGTTTGGGGTTTTCAATACGTAGAGGCTCTTTGTTGACTCACTGCTTTCTGTCTTTGTGTCAGGGAACTGACAATTTGGAAAAGTTTTATTCGCCTCCAGCTTTTCCCCACACAGCTCTGAGCAGAGATCAACTCGATACAGAGATGAAGATGGACCAGAAGACGAGCAGTTCCATCACGTACCATGCTACTTAGGCACCTCAGATCTTCACTTGTATCCGAAACAAATTTCTAATTTAGTTTTCGGCTGATAAATGTCCCTGGTAATTTTATTTATTTATTTTTTATGGTTGTAAGTGCACTCTTCTATATGATGTTTCTTCAAATATTCACTGGACAGTTATGGCATCTTATAGTCTTAGCAGTTCTAACTGAAATCCTTTATAATATTCTGTTTTAGGTTTATACACAGAAATACAGAAGTTCATTCCACCTTCCAGTGCTGCCGGAAGCAGGGTGTTGTGGGAGAGGTTGATACGAAGTCATGCAGTCGCATTCGACTTATTTCCTAATGTTATAAAGGAGAACCCAACATGAGTGTGTAAGGTTAACGACGTGAGGGGAAAAGAACAGTTTTTTGTTCAGGGTTAGCCCAAGGGGATTTCACTTTCAGCGAGGATGGGATTCGAACCCACGCGTGCATAATATAAACATTTAAATAAAACCATATGCAAATGTTGAATATTTAAAAGATTCACAATTAAATACCAATTTTTTTCATGAATGAAAGTGTAAAACCAACTGACATTTACAGCTAAAGGTGGCATGGTGGTTAGCACTGTGGCCTTGCACGGGTTGAGGGTTCAATTCCCGCCTCGGGTTTGTTCGTGGTGGGTTTCCTCCGGGTATTTCGATTTCCTCCCACAGTCCAAAAACACACAGCTTATGTATATGTGTGTGTGTGTGTGTGTGTGTGTGCCCTGTGACGGATTAGCACCCAGTCCAGGGTGTACCTCGCCTCAGTCTCCTGGGACAGTCTCCAGGCCCCCTATAACTGTGTATACAGGATGATCTAGTATAGAAGATGAATGAATGAATGAATGAATGTACAACAGAATGATGCAGATGTTGTCTCTATGAATTATAAAGTGGCTCAGAGCCCACTGCACTCATTTCTGGGAACATTCAACAAGTGGAACGCCTGATCCTTGAAAATTAACAGATAACTTGTCGCCAATTTGCACTAGATACGCATCTGTCTGCGTGAACTCTACAAACAATCATTCACCAACACCGCTTGCACGTTACAGGAACTCAGCTGGGAGTTATAGCCACATCCCCCGTACAGTCCTGACCTCGCACCAAGGCAATTCAACATGTTTGGGCCATTAAAGGAGTTCCTGGGAGGCCAGCAGAAATGTGTCGTAGTCTGATCATGGCTCTGATGTACTGAGAACACGTTCTACCTTGATAGAATTCAAACACTAGTAAAATACTGGGATAAGTGCATTAGTGTAGTAGGGGATTATATAGAGAAATAAAAGGAGGGAACTTTTTGTTCTGTTATTATGATTAGATTAAAACACTTTTATATAGAAATGACCAACAAACAGACATAATGGCTGAAACAATCCAGATAAACACATTTATTAATGTAAATTTTTTTAGATATGGTGAAATTTTCTGTGAGAACATGTTTATCATTTATGGAAGGAGTCTCCATTGTCAACCATAAACAACTTTAAAAGTCAGAGAAATGAACTTGTAACATTTGTTTTGTAACATGAAAAGTTCCTTTTTGTGTTTTATGTTACAAAGAGAAGTTGTGGGGTAATGACTGTTTCATCGAAAAAGGAAAAGAAGGTAAGCCACGTTGTTAAATCATACGTATATTTAAAACCTGATTGATTAAACACCAATTAATTAAGCGTAATAAAAGTCCAGCCCCAAAATGAAAAAGCAATCAACTTCAGTCTGGTCGGTATCACGCCACATCACTCCATCACTCTGTCATTGATTATTTTCCTCCAAAAGCACACCCTGCCATGTTCTCCTCCTCGTTACACCTTATATGCTATGAAGCTTCTTTAAACCTGTCTCAGACCCCGCTTAAAAATCCGGGTCGAGTTTTTTCCGAAAGCATCACAACACGAAGCTGGTGCCAAAACAAAACAAGCATGGCACTTTCTCAACATGTTAACATGAACTTAACTTTGCTAGGCTTTTTCGGAGAACTTGGCACAGATCAGTTCGACCTCGGGGCTCTAATGGAGAAGAGTGATGCTTAAGAATGGGAATATTATACGACAGTATATCATCCCTCGAATAATGATCGGAATTGAACTCATGGGCGATCAGACTGTGCCGAAGGAAATGTATAGGGTATCTGAGATTTAACTGCTCCTAAGATAGGAGAAAGAGCTTATACCGCGAGAGATAAGCTGCGCATTGTGTATGCTGACCTAATTGTATCCGGGTTTTATCCTTTTTCCTAGTGTCTACTTCATTTCTTCATTCAAATTATTCATCAGGCAAGCATTTGGGTTTATTTCCTCTCTCCTTCTCTCTCTCTCTTGCTGTTTTTTTTTTCTTTGTTTTGATACCTTTAGCGTGCTCTGGTGGGATTTGAGCAGAAGAGAAAAGTGGTTCTGGTCTCTCTCTCTCTCTCTCTTTCTCTGTGCCAAACACTATTGTTGAAACACCTTAAGTCCCAGGTGTAGGAGGGGGGATGCCGGACTGAAATACACACATGCCCTATTTAAATGCTTCAAAGAAGGCAAGCGAAGAGTATCTGTACGGTAGAGCCCCCAGATAGGGCTTTACCTGCCTGTGATGCTTCCTTCCTCCATTTGATTATTTTTTCCCTTTTAAAGAAAGTTTCCATTGTTGCAAAACTGAATATATAAAACAGCAAGGTCTTCCTATTTTCGTTTTTCCCTTTAAAAAAAAAATGCATTTGTATTTGCAAGGCTTACAGAACATTATGTTTATAAAAAAAATTAACCTAAAATTAAGACTAAGGATAATGCACTAGTTCATCTTTACTGAAACAAAACAACAAAAAAAAAAAAAAAACGCCCATAACCCGAGGAATCCAAAATCATCTGCTTGTATACGAGAAATAAAAATAAAGAAAAGTCACAGACATTTTTTTGGCCACAAACAAGCGCAGGAGCGAAATCGCACAGTTATACAGCAAAGTGTGAATACACAGAGCGAGAGAGAGAGAGAGAGACAGGAAGCCAGTTCTACACACTAGAAATCGGAGGAGTGTGGTGCTGAAGGTGAGCGGAGGAGGAGTACTCGGTGTTTGCATGCAGTCTGGTTTTTGGCGCTGCTCGAGCCTGGCAGGGCACAGCGACCCAGTGGGATTCTGGGAAAAGGAGCCCACAGCATGGTGTGTGTGACAACAGCTGCTGTGTGGCATGGGACGAATGTAGCAGCGCTCATCAAATCGTGTCAGTCACATTTTTCCTAATTAACAAGCATCTGTTTCGGCGTTTCATTTACACGCTTGTCACTGACCCCTAATCCACGGAGCGCGTGCTGAGATGCGTAGCAGTGAACGATGGTGTCAAGGTTGTGACAAAAGATGTGTCATTAAATGATGATGCTGAACTGCGGCGAATATAATATATGAAGTGGCTCAGGTGGCTCGAGGTCAGGTGACTCCGTCCTTTAGGGGAGTTATCTGAAGCACCATCCTGTAAGTTTTGCAGAATTAGACTGAACCTGAGCAGGAAGTGGAGCTCCATATCATCCTGATACTTCTATCAGCAGTCACATCATCAATATGCATCAGTATCCCAGTTCTATTGGTAGCGATAGATGTCTATACCATAACATCACCTCCTCCATGTCTGATGTTGTGGTACTCTATACACTGTGGCACATCTTGGACCCTTTGAGCCCTTCCTTTCCTTCTCCAGATTCTTCTCTTCTCCTTATCATTCCAGTACTAGTTAATCTTCTGACCAAACTCTGGTCTGGCATTTCTGTTCTTGAGTGTTCTCCTTGCTCTGTATTTACCTTCATGAAGGCATCTCATGATTCATCATCCCATCCCACCTCCAGAGTGTTCTAGATGTTTTAGAAGGATGTTTCTTCACCAATAATAGGATTTCTGTAAATCATCCAGTGGCCTTTCAGTATTGCTGAGATCACCAGTAAAATTTTTTTTAAAAGAATGTACCAATTAGCCGCACAAAATATTTATCTGATCTCTATGATATGTTGTTTTCCAGCCTAATGATGGCCTATTTTGCTTGTACCAGCACCTCTTTTTGCTCTATATTCAAAGTTTCCATGAACAGAAACCAAATACAAATCTGACATTTTGAATCATTGCCACTGATCCTTTATTTCCTTCCTTTAAGTTTTTTATGAAATCACTAAGAAGCAAGCAACAACTGGCCATCAAACTGCTTCTCAGCCTGTTGTTTAATTATGTTGGAGAGACATCAACTGAATGGAGGTGAATTGATAAAGAATAATGGGTGTAAATTCCCCTACGGTTGATGGTAGATCAATACAAAGTTTTGACTGATCACCTTCAGGATCTTCAGCTCTTAAAGAAACATTTCTATAATGATGAGCGTTCTCGCTTCCAGGATGATCTACAGGACAGAGACCACATAATCACCAGATCTCGACCCTTTTACTGAATAATTTTGGAGTAACGTGTGGGTCGGCATCATCTCAAAAATGAGTAAGTATGGGATTGTTTTTTAACTATTATTCTAATTGGAAAATCAGTGTTCATAACTCCAGTACTTTTCCAGATAATTGGAAAGTAGGTGCCAAAGTATGCAAAAAGGCATTAAATTAAATCAACAACATGTACATACACACCGGTTTATACATATACTTTAAGCATAAATGCAAATCTAGCTCCACTGACCTTGTTGTACTGTATCGTATGGAGTATTTACCATTTTACCTAAAGAGATCCTTCATCATCCATACCGCTTATCCAGTGTACAAGGTCATGGGGGACTGGAGCCTATCCCAGGAAACCTAGGGCATGAGGCAGGGTGCCAATCCATCATAGGGCACACACACTAAGGGCAATTTGGAAACGCCAATTAACCTAATCTGCCTGTTTTTGCACTATGGGAGAAAACCAAAGTACCTGGAGGAAAAAACACATGGAGAACACGCACACAGACCTGAATTCTGAATCGAACCCTCGACCCTGGAGGTGCGAGGCCATAGCACTCACCACTACGCCACCGCGCCGTCCCCTAAATAAAATCAATTAAAATCCCACAAACGATTGTCATATTTTTTTTAATCATCCTAACATCATCGTAATGTGCGTCTGTCTAATTCGACACCATTCTGTAAAGAGCGCATGAAATGAAATCATAAGAAGTCATGATCTTAACATCCCGCAAGCTGAAAGTTTAATATTTTGCACGTCAGTGTAATTAAATGCTTTTTTCTCGTGTTAATGAATTTACATTCTGAAGCTTCTTCCCTCCAATTATATAAGATTAGTGTAAAAATGACACTTTTTTTTTGCACGCGTACTTCCAAGCACACACACACACACACACACACATATACCATGTATGTTTCTTCAGGATCTGTGTGGCCCCCGAACATTTTTCCCTTTTAGTAATTAACATGCAACAAACAAGACGCCGTGCTTCCGAAAAAAATGAAGACATCTTTGCTGTTGTTCGAAATGAAAAACAGCTTTGAGAGCATTGTTGTCGCCTTTCCCTTTTTTATTTTTATTTTTTTTCATTCGTCAAAATTGTTCCGCAGCCAAAAAGTGACTTGATTGAAGCTTGGATTCATTAAAACTTAATTAATATGCATCATTATGTAAATGAGATGGCCGTTAATGAGTTTTTAAAAGAAGCATTCCTTAATTAGTTCACTTTTAATGGCACCATCATTTATCTTTCCCTTCTTTGAAGCAAAAATGATGTGCAAGAACAGCCTGTATCGAAATGCTAATCTAGATTTCATTATTTTTCGATCTTACTCTTGATTTTTGTGCAACTTAGCGGGACATTTCCAACAAAGATCTGTCTTATAGGGTTTCTTTTTTTTTTTTTTTTTTTTTTGGTCTAGATGTGAAATATAGACATGAATGCTACTGGTCTTCATTTTTATCTCATTATCTAATCATGTTTTTTAAGTATGAAGAAACAATTTGCAAGAGAGAGAGAGAGTGCGTGTGTGTGTGTGTGCGTGTGTGTATATATATATATATATATGCATGCATTTGTCAGTGTGTATCAAGTGTTAGCCAAGAGCTAACAAAGTGCATGAGAAAACTCAAATTGACTCAAATTTTCAGCGCAAATCTGTGAAAAGTCAAGAGCTCTTGCTCTCTTCCTCTCTCTCTCTCTCTCTCTCTCTCTCTCCCCAACCCTTGATGTTGAGTGCAAATGTAAATCCTTCAGTTTTAGGTGTTTATGATGTGCAGCATTTGTATGCGCATCGTTATGTGCTTTTGTGATCTTGCTAATGTTATTTAATGAGAAGTCTGTGTAAGTGTGGCATCGTTATAAAACAAGATTAGTTTATTTAGCCAGATTTTTTTTTTTTTTTTAATAATTCCTGGATTCTTTGTGAATCTCAAGAATAAAAATAGATGCATTGAAGTGAAGGAAGGCAGCCGTGGAATTTACTTCTAGTGTTCAAGAAATTTCACTCTGCCTGTATTATTTACGAAGAAATAAATGAAGAAAAATAGTGGGAACAAAATACCACATTATATAATTAATTTATTTATAAGCTTTTGATGTAACTATTTTTAATTAACACAATTTAGAGGTATATTTATTTACTATACTGTTACTACAATACCACATACAGTATAACACCACGAAATTATTCTCAACACGACAAACCGTGAAAAAATGAAACGATTTCTAAAAACAGTTTTGTAGTGCCATACTGCAGTGAGTTTCCTGGGAAATAAAGCATTGTTCAGGCTGTTGATTTAAATTTTTGCAACTTTGCAATTATTATATATTTATAGTATTATACAGTATATTTGTCACTCACAAATGTGAAAGTGTATGAGTTTAAACTTAACGCACAAAGCAAACCTAGCCAGGATTTCATCTGTATAAACAAAATATTATTATCATTACTAATAATTACTTTTATTACTATATTAACCCTAATTATAATGTGTTCTGTTAACAAGCTTATAAAGCCTTATAAATAAAGCTAATATATTTTCTTTAGTAATTACATTTTTCTAGGCCTATGAAGGCATGAGTGTGTGAGTGTGTGTGAGTGTGTGTGTGTGTGTGTTTAATAATATAATAATATGTTCAGAAATAAAGTATAATCCCTTTTCCTGAATCACTTCATCGTAACATGTATAACACCTCATAAACATAGTATTACGATGCATTACAGGTTAACCTTCATAAAAGGTGTTTTGGAAGGAACGTGCTGTACTGTATATCAAACCTCTCTCTTCCAAACTAATATTCAAATGCACCTTGAAATCTGGAGCAGTCACAAGCCAAGATATAAAAGATGACTGTATTTATTGCGCACGAAATGTCTCGGTGAATCTGTGAGTTTTGAAATCACTGAGTGTTGAGTTAATACACAAAATAAACACACACGCACATGCACGCTCTTACGCAACTGCTCTCTAAATATAGCTCGTTATAACTCAAACCACAAGTACAACTATTACATTTCAGCCTTATGTGTTAGATAAAGCCGTTTATTATAATAATAATAATTATTATTATTATTATTATTATTGTTATTATTATTATTATTATTATTTTATTATTATTATTATTATGATGGAATTTTACTGTATTGTGTCTGCATTTCTCCAGACTCCGCTCACGCAGACGTGTATAAATTAGTGTTTAACGAGATGCCGTCTCCCATAAATTATTCAAAAAAAAACCTGGGATTACAATATGAGATCAAATGCTAGGAAAGAGAGAGCACTCTGCTGGAGACACTGATGTTAAATAAGCCAGGAGCTCGGCGGCTCCTCACACGGCAGTAAGTGGTAAACAGCAAACAGTCTGCGCCGTTATCACCCTCGTCTTGGCCTGAGTGTCTAAAAGCCTTGGCTTGATGTTCTCACAGCGTTTAGGTTTAAGGCCGATGTTTGCTGAGGTTATAAAATCCCTTGTGAGTCACCATTGTTTTTTATTTATTTTTATTATTATTCTCTTTCACTTTTCTTCCTTTTTAAAAAAAATAAAAATTATAATGATTTGTGCCTTTTATCAACCTTTTAAACTTGACACCCATTCCTCGCTTTGTTAACTTTTCATATTTCTCGAGCAACACAAGGATCGAGGCGTCATACAAAGAGCTGCTAGTGCTGTGATTTGCTTAGAAATGTATTCCTTATGATTCCTTCTGAGATTAAAATATATATATATATATATATATATATATATATATTAAACATTCGTCAACCATTTGAAACCCTAAAGTTTTATATTCGTTCAATCGCTGTCTCTCCTTAACCTCTTTAACTCCATCCCTGCCTCCAGACTCTCCTCACTCTATGTTTCATATTTCCTCATATTTTTTAATATGACGTTTTATTTAACACCTCAAGGTGTCATATTAAAGTTAACGTTTTGTTAAATAAAACTTCCCATTTACCCTGAGAATCTTTTTTTTTTCTTTCTTTTTTTTGATGGATGTGTGTGAAAAAAAAAAATCATATATCATATAATCAGCCTGGAGTTTTATTTATTTATTATTTAGAGGAGTTTAATTATGAATCTACATTTTCATCATGGCTCCGTGCACTTGAAACAAAGTTGAGCAACATATTAAACAACACTAGAAATGTAGACTAATCAAGCACAAACGAACTAAATAATATAATAGACACCGCTTTATTAAAGGCCAATCAGCATCAATGTTTAACTCAAAAAATAAAATAAAATAACAAAATCCCTATAGGGCAAGTGTTCAAGCATATATGTTAAAGAAATTCAGCACTTAATTACTGAAAATTAGCATCACAATAAAAGCACGCTGTAAGCTGTAATATTTCTTCGTAGAGTTAAACACATTTATTATTGACATCTCATCTTATTATGGATGATATCAGTAATCAACGCAAATCTCAGCAAAATGTGGATGCATAAAAATTTATTCTTGCAAATGTAAAGAAGGTAAATGCTCACCGTGGCAATGTGGTAAAAAAAATGAACATTGCTCGAGAAAAACAAGAAGATGAACATATGCACATATGCAAGTGCGTGTGTGTGTGTATGTGTGTGCAGGTGTGTCATCACTATTGTACAAACTGGAACAACTGTGTGGTAAGAAGTCTCACCTAAAGTGTGTATTGCAGCGCCCCCAATAGGCCAGACACAGAGAGAGCAACAAGAGAGCGAGAGAGAGGAGGAGAGAGAACAAGCACAAGAACAGTGAAAGCCTCCAAAGTTCACTAAAAGCTTAATGGAGTTTCATATTTACACAATATTACATCAAGTACCGTTCGACTTTTTTTTTTTTTCTTCTTTTTTTTTTTTAATCTTGATCTACAGTTGAATTTCTGCCTCTAACCGCATCCAGTATTTCAGGGATATGACTCTGACTTGATGACGTGGTTTAGGACACATTAAGACTTAATTTAATCTACAGTATAAACATGAACTAAACTACACTGTGTAGCTGAAGGCTGTGATTCCTATAACAGGAACTGGAGATTAAGGCTTGAATTGATGAGTTTCAGTTTTTTTTTTTTGGACATATTTTAAAACCCTAAGATCCTAAACCATTTGTGTAGTCAGTATATATTGTACAAGAGGTGTACAAGTCAAACCGGGACTTGTGAATAGAGGCATGAAACTGATTTTACAGACGTTTACAAAAGACTTCAAGCTCAGTATTGTGATGAGATTCGGAGTCGATGTAAACCATTTAAACTGTGCAAAAACCTTAAAGAATATCATACGTCCCTAAAACACAAGGTGGCTCGGCACTCCCTGCAGTCGGTCCTGTGAGTATTCAGCAAATGAAGCGCCTGATTCCCCACATACAGTTCTGACCAACATGAGCCATTTCCACATGTTTTCCCATTAAAGGATTTCCTGGGAGGCCAGCGTTCAGACAGGCAGTCCGATCATGGCTTTAGCGTACTGAGAAAACTTTCTACCTTGATGGTGTCCAAGCACTATTGAAACACTGGTATTAGTACATAAGTGTAGCAGTGGATTATATAGAGAAATAAAGAGAGTTTTACTCTAAGAACTGTGCAATCAACAGTCCCGATTAGACTCGATCAATTGTAGAAATAAAAAAAAATATTTTTGCAATTTCTTGATTTCAGCTGTGAAAATGTTTGAATTTGGATTTTCTGTTTGAGTTCAACATGCATTATTTTTTTATTGAACAATTGGAATTAAATTAAATATCGATTAAGAATTCTATCTATCTATCTATCAAGGTTGTAATTGGTGACAAGACACATGGTTCAAATTATCTCCCACATTTTGTAATTTTGGGTCTTTTTTTCTAATCAGCAAAAAAAAGGAGAAAAATATATTATTCCTGTTTATTTGTCACTTAAATAACATTTAAAGTGAGGATGTTTGGCCATAATCCAAAAAAAAGGAATCAAAATGTCAAATCTTAAATATTCAATACTCAGTTAAAATTAAAATGCAATATGAGGCATGCTGATTTTTTTTCTTTTTTACTTTGCTTAAAGCTGTTATCATAAAATTCGTAAATAAGGCCTCTCCGTGTGATGCTTTCTTTCTTTTGTCTTCAGCGTCCACTAAAACGAGATGATATATTTACTGGAATGATTTTAGCTGATATTATTATTTGTTAGATACACCGGAGCATTAGTGTGAAATGTTCAACATGAAACATGTCTCAGCAAATCAAATTATTCCGGTTATGTTTGAAAAATTGCTCTGTGTTTGATTCCGTTGTTGGTTTTTGTCTTGTTTTTTTTTTTGTCTTTTAACCGAAGTCTCCCTTTACTAGCTCTGCACTTGGATTGAATTCTGCTTCACTTATCAAGTTTGTGCTTCTGACAAATGCGTCGATGTAAATGATTACAGCAGTGCTGTGTGTGTGTACGCAGAGAAAATAACAGTGTTTTAAATGTGCCTTGATATTGATACATTGGTTGGATTTTTTTTGTTTTCTTTTGTTTGTTCCATCATGAGGCCTTTTCCTTGTATTGAGCGCTGGATTTTGCACAGTTAGGACAAAATGAAGCAACAAAGAAAGGTAATTTATAGAAACAAGACAAGCTGTTGTATATGACCGTTCTTTTTTACAAATAGCAAGTATCAATTTTGAATGTTTACTTTTCTCGCTTTCCGCATGAGATATTCGTATTCTGTAATAACCTGTATACACACACACTATATAACTGATTTCATATCCTCTGAGCTTTTAGATTCCTCTCAGTTGTTGCCGCATTGAAAACAGCTCTGGCTATCAAGAAGATCCTGGCAAAACTGATTGAGGATACAACACATTTAAACAAATGGATAAATTGCTTTTTTTCTTTATCTCCAGCTGTATTTGAAGAGAATGGAGACGGTTCTGTGTGAAAAGGAAACAGTCTCCGGAGTCAGACATGTGCTCGGGAAGGACAGAAAACGAATCCGAGCTTCTCTGAGAAATTCCTCCCTGACTTAAATTATTATTATTAATAAGAAGAAGAACAATAATAAGCTGGAAGCACAAGAGGTTAATGGGACTAATAAGAAATTTTACTACATGCGTTGCATTCAAGTCAAACTTGTGATGAAATTTCTGGTGAACAAAGTATAAAACTGTCTTGCCGAGAGTCTTAAACTCAGTAAAACATTTGAAGGATGCAAATATCTTTAAGAACGTCGAATGTTTTAAAGAATGACGATTCCAACCGAGGTGGCTCGGAGCCCAATGCAGTCGTTCTAGTGATCGTGACTGTCGGGTGAAACGAGTGGACGTCTGATCCTTGGAAATCGATTGACAACTTGCGGAAGAGACGCATCTGTCTGTGGGAACTGTACGCACAATCATTCACCAACACTACTCTGGTGGGAGTTATCGCTCGTACACCCCCCGTATACAGTCCTGACTTCACTCCAAGCAATTTCCACATGTTTGGGAAATTAAAGGAGTTCCTGGGAGGCCGGCGTTTCAGACATAATGCAGGCACTCTGATCCTGGCTCTGGCGTAGTGAGAAAACCTTGATGGTGTCCAAGCACTAGTGAAACACTGGGATAAGTGCATTAGTGTATTAGATTATATAGAAGAATAAAGGGAGCTTTTACTTTCATACCTGTGTTCTTCTATTCTTCACAATCAAAAGTCCAGGTTTGACTTGAACACCCCTCATATGTTTACTTATGAAAGTGTTCAAGTCAAACCTGGACTTTTTGGCATTCTGCATTCTTAAAATGTTTGCATGCTTCAAATGTTTTACTGCATTTAAGAGTCTCAGAAGTACCGTGTTCAAGTCTTCTGTAAACGTAAATCAGTTTCATAACTTTTGTTCACCAGAAATTTCATCACAAGCTTTGACTTTAGGGCAGCGCATGTAGTGAAAGTTTCTTTTTAGTCCCATTATCATATAATATGTCAATCTATCTATCTATCTATCTATCTATCTATCTATCTATCTATCTATATCTATCTATCTATCTATCTATCTATCTATCTATCTATATATATATAATATGTATACAGAAACATACAAGAGGGTTTAAGTGAACAAATGAATCCAGGACTTTTGCTTGTACATATAACTTGATTATATATATAGATATATAGATATAAATATATAGATATAGATATGGATATATAGATATATAGATATAAATATATAGATATAGATATGGATATATAGATAGATATTTCGATATAGATATAGATAGTATAAAGTTCAGAGTATATAACTACAATCTCTCTCTAGCAGTATAAACATGTCAACTAAGTGAGGCTTTTCTTTTAAATATACTAAGAACAAACCTTCAATAGAGTCTAATGTTCATACTATGTTCACTTGAAGCCACAAGCACAGCAAAACCCATCATCTCTGAAGGTACAAGGAAGGCATGGACTCGACTCTGACCTGACACCCGGTGGCGGAGTGAACTCTACTGTACCTGCTGTCTGTCATCAAACATGAATCCCCTAATAGTAAAAATGTAAACAAGAAAAACGTGGTTCCTTTGCTGTACTAACTCTCACACTTACCCCATGTTAGTGTAGGTGATAGGTTTTAGCCTGATATTCTGGTATTCTTAAACCATAAGCCATTCATTCTACCATAAGGATATGGTTTTTATTTGTTTGTTTGTTTGTTTGTTTGTTTACAATGATTCGTTGCACTCCTGTAAGGCTCAGGATATGGGTGCCCAATGTCTAAATGCTCAGAAAGTAAATGTAAAAGTAAAGTGCTACCTGTAAGGTGGAGAGGAAACTAAATATTACAGGTCTAGGCAGTGAATTTATCTGATTACGAGCCAGCTTCCTGAGAAACATCTTGCAATCATTACAAAGCGAGTGTAAAGCGTGATGCCAGTTCTAACACTCCGTGATAATCCTTGTCCTGTGATGCTTGTGTGTCTTTAGCTTAGCAGATGAGTGATCAGACTCCAAGAGAGAACCATTTGTTTGAAACAAATCAATGCTCGTCTCGGATTTTAAAAAAATTAAAAAAAAAAACTTTGGCAAATGAATGGATACAAACTCCACACGGTGGGGGAGGACAAATAACTGAACACAAATGATACAAGAATTAGAATATATCAGTTCTAAGAGTTTTAGAAGTGTGATGAAATTGAGTTTGCTTGAGCGACCCGAAGCAAAGAAAACTTTCCACTCCTCCTGTTAAAATTGCCTCGTGTCTAATATATGGCGTGATGCACCCATGCATCACTATTTTTATGTCTCCCTGTTCATCTGTGCATGAGCACGAGCATAAAATTACAACCGAGAGTGCCACCCATCTCCAGGTTAAAGATACAGTAGCAGCTATGAAAAACCGTGGGTGTGGGTGTGTGAAAGATAGACACATTCTGTAAAGATACTCGATGCATTCGAATCGTTTTTTCTTTTTTCTCTCGAGTCCAACAAAACGTGCGGAAGGAGCGAGTAAAATCCGGTGGGCAGAAGATGAGCCAAGCAGGGGAGCCGCGTTGCGCCAGCAACTGACAAAATAACTGCAGATAATTAGAACCTTTTGTAGCGTGAGCGTATTTCAACAAAGACACCTGCATTTCCTGCGGAGGGGAACGACACACATGCCGTGATTGTCATTTTTAATCTGCTCCTCCCGCGGCGTCCGCCGCCGCTCTCCAGGAGGCCACGGGGCCCCTGAACGCTGCCGATGAAAATCCACCCGGTGCTCCTCAGTGGCCTGGAACCCCCCCGCTGCAGCGTTTAATCGCCGCCTTCCCATGGAGTCCACATCGACGATTGAGGAGCGCAGGGGGAGAATTTGCGAAGGTCAGCAGTTAACATGGGATTTGAATAAATGTTCAATTTCCCTTACCAACTGAAATTAGCTTTAAATGGTCCTTAAAGAGATCATAATGAGACAAATTGACCAACACCACCATGAATATTTACATTACATTTAGCCCCCTTTTTTCTTTCATTCTATTAATTTTTTTGAAAGATTTTTAATCAGAATAATCAGAATCCAGGGATGCATTAGTGTAAGACTGATTATAGGTGAAGAAAGGTATAGTTGTGTACAGTAATTATAATCCGATTAATGACTTTGTTTTATTAATAAATGATCCAATGTGTTCCATTATATCATTTCTTTGGAGATCCAAACCGGATCCATTCTGTTCGAGGTTTTGAAACATTCAGCATTTGCAACATTTATGGACTAGTTTTTTAAGAACTACCTAACCTCAGACTGCAATTTAAGCGTTCTTGCTTTAAAAATAAACAACTTCCTGTAGGAAACTGTTTAACGGGCATTACCGAAAACCGATTCATTTCCAGCGATAACCATTTTCTTTTAAAATTGCACAATCGTGTCATAAAAATAATAAAAGCTCAGACGGGGAGGAGTTAGATGGATCGTTCAGAACATACAGTAGATGATCTTTACGCATCATATTCTCTCGAAAATATGGAAAAACATGAATGCAAAAAGGATAACATGGCAGGTTGCAAAGGTAACATCGGAGTATGCGTGGTGGAAAGTTTTCTCCTAGGTGTTCGCCGGCTGTGCTTTATCCCCACAAGCTCATCAGTTCAGGGAAATCACCGAGCCTGGCTCACTTTCATCTCGCCTCCTGAATGGAGCTGCGCGTCTGATCGCCTGTGCCAATTTGCCAGCTCATGTGGCACCCATCCCATCAGACCTGGGCATTGTGCCGCCTGCATTCTGGCATTGCGTTTCAAATTATTTTCATCCCTCTCTCTCTCTTTCTCTCTCTCGCCCTCCTTCCATCCTTTCCACCTAACCCTGATTCTACCTCCACCACCCCCCCCACCCCCCACCCCCCCCAAAAAAAAAATGCATGGATATGCACGGCTGATTCCGAAAGCCTGGCTCTCGCATTGTCAGGATCGTTTTGGCTCGATGCCAAACCTATTATATTGATCTCTCTTTTCTGCGCACTTGAATGGCCCCAGACAATGCAGATTTCGAGCAGAACATATTAAGCAAATAACACGAGCTTAGAGGCACGCACTCGGAGACTGATGTTGTTAATATCAACGCCTGGGCCTATAACTCGTCATTTCGATACTCTCAGGGCAATCAAGCAGCCTTTTTTCTTTCTCCCATGCCGCATATGCCACTCAGTTCTCAGGTTTTCTTTCTAAATCATGTCATGGTACTTAATAAACTCGGTGTAATTACGTTACGGAATATTTCCATGCTGGTTGCGGGGGTTATAATGGGTCGGTCGGCTTTAATGACACTTATCGGCCCCTATCTGAGAGCGGCTCCGTGGGGTATCCCGCCTGGCACGCGACTACAACCTCCGGCTCCGGCTGGCACGCCCAGCTCTTCGGCATCTCCCAAAGCCAATATGAGAACAGTCAGCTGTTTGAACCGGCTGGGTACAATACGTCTGCTAATGAGCACATCTATGAAATGATTCTACATTTCCTGAGAGAGGAATCAGGATAAACATTTAAATGATAATCCTCCAAGGATTTCGAGAGCCGTGGCCAGCATACCATGGAAAACCGGCATGTGCCAGGGAAATGACAAAGTGCACGATTCCTCTTACATCTGTAGCAAGCATAATGCCTAGTGAGATGCCGCATATGTCCCGGGTGTAGACAGGCAGAAGTCCTTTTTAAGTCTTCCTAAACACTGTGGGTCGAAACACAAAATCAGTCATCTGTGTATTACCATAAAAAAACATGCAAATCTTGCCTGTGTTAAGATGCTTTGAGAATTTTTATTTTATTCGATAGAACAATATGTCATGGTATGGGTGCTATTCCCTTGCCAGAACTATATACAACCCAGTCAGGTATCTTTGACTTTTTATTAACACAGTGCTTACTGTGAACATTCTGGGATGGTGAGTTGTCGCAGAGACACCAACATCTATGGTTTAGCATTTATCCTGGTTGACCCCTTGATCCTTTTCAGCTAAAGCTTGCGTTGTTTCCTTCTTCCCGCTTGCTAGGACTAGCAATATTGTCACCGCCTTAGCGGTGTCAAGTGACAGTTCGTGTCCCAGGTGACAATTCCTGTTAACACTTTGTGTGATTGGCAGGTAGAAACACATCCAAAGTGCAAAACAAAAGCCAGGGTCAAGAAACGATGCACTATGCTAGATGAACAAGAGAGAAAACAAATGTGGGTCAAATCTATATACAGCAAAAATGGATCAATGGACTTGGGAGTCTAGGGCACTACCCTGTGGTGTGGTGGAGTGATGTCCAATGCAAAGCATGAGAGTGGCAGCAATGATGAAGAAAGAGCAGGAGATACCAATATGGCACTTGGCAGAAGCTCTTATCCAAAGCAATTACTTCATTTATAAGGGCCTTGATCAAGGGCCCAGCAGTATCAGCTTTACAGTGCTTGGACTTAAACTATCCAAGTTCACTTCCGAAGCCCAATGTCCTAACTGCTGAATTAGCACCATTCTTGTCCTCAGTGGAGCAGGAAGGCAGAACGATGTCCAAAGCA
Source organism: Clarias gariepinus (assembly GCF_024256425.1). Classification (NCBI taxonomy): domain Eukaryota; kingdom Metazoa; phylum Chordata; class Actinopteri; order Siluriformes; family Clariidae; genus Clarias; species Clarias gariepinus. Next base: position 17,089,715 of record NC_071126.1, read on the forward strand.
GAGCCGAGTAGTGTCCTTGGCAGAGCAGGGAGATGAAGTGAGGTCCGGGGCAAGGCTGTAAGCCATAATGGCGTTCTTGGCAGGTCAGAGGGATAGTGGTGCATCCTTAGGCAAAGACTAAGAAAGGGGACCATCCTTAGTGTGGGGCCTAGACAGGCACAGCCTTGTCAGGAGCCCACCTCCAAAAATTCAATCAAGGGGCTTATCGCTCAGATCATTCCAGGGTTCCACTGAGCTTTCCAAACTTGTGTCTATGGTAATAGTAAGGTATACAGTCAATCAGCAACAATTGATTACTAGAGTGGATACTTTTATAAAAAATAAAAAAAACTTTTAAAAGAAGACTATCAGCTAAAAAAATTGTATTGCAAAACAATGGTCAAAGTCAAGAAACAGCCATCAAGCAACAAAGATGGCATCATGATCGTGTAGTGGTCAGTACTCTGCATTGTGGCCACAGCAACCCTGGGTTGGAATCTGGGTCACGACAAAGCCTTAGGGCAGTGGTGGTTCAAACAGATAAAACAATAGGCTACTAATCGGAAGGTCAAAGCACCACCATCCTTCCATTGCCGAGCCCTTGAGCAAGTCCTATCTACTCCAAGGGTGCTGTATCCTGGCTGAACCTGCGCCCTGACCCCAGCTTCCTAACTGGGATATGCGAAAAAAAAATCATTTCGATGTGCTGTAAGGCGAATGAGACATTGAATCTTATCTCTTAACAAGGCAAGAATCATAAAATAAGAAAACAAATGTGCATCAATAAAGAAGCAGCAAACATAAATTAGCTTTTTTTTGCTGTTGAACTTTGTGTAGTCCTTGTGCTGTAAAAGTGCTTATATACCTTCATGTATATACTCTGTGAATGATCCAGTACTTGTGATACTTTAATTGAGTCTTTCATTCATCAGTAAACACTTTATTCAGGTAAGTATTATAGGAATACTGGGTACGTTCACACCAAATGGAATTTTTAGTACATCACATGACAGCATGCCCACAAACATGCACACACACATTCACACATTCAACGCCTACCTGCATTTTTGGACGATTGGATGAACTTGAACTTTAAACTTGAAAGAAGCCATTACAGAGAGAGGAAACCCGTACAAAATTCCACCCGGTCACCTGAGCTTAGGATGTGAACGTGAAGAACGTCAATGTTTATGATTACATTTTTTATAACAAATTTGTGTATTTTGTACCTATTATACGAATTTTAATTATTATACTGTATAATTACATATAAATACGTCCTTGTTTATCTCAGGATTTGTACTTAGAATTTAAATTATGTCACCTTGCACCTCCAGGTTCGATTCCCGCCTCGGCTCTGTGTGCATGGAGTTTGCACGTTCTCAGATTAGGCTAACTGGCGTACCCAGATTGCCCGTAGTGTGTGCGTGTGCGTGTGTTTGTGCCCTATGATGGATTGGCACCCAGTCCAGGGTGTACCCTGCCTAGGGATAGTCTCAAATTACACTATGGGCAATTTGGGAACACTAATTGGCCTAATCTGCATTTCTTTGAACTGTGGAAGGAACCCCACCAAGCTTGAAGAGAACATGCAAACTCCATGCACACAGACCTGAGGTGGGAATCAAACCACTACACCACTGTGCCACCATATATATTAAGATTTTTTTTCCCCTCTTCCTTCTCTGGGATAAAATGCCTTGCTAGTGACTTGGAACAGCTAATTAGTTTGGTAATGTTTAAAACAAGTTCTGTCCCAGCCATGTCCAGAGCACACACTCAATGTTCTTGTCAGCTAAAGGGCAAATGAGAACGACATAAGTCATAGTGATGGGCATGAACTGTGCAGCTAAGTGTTCGCCGCTTCATATCCATTATCTATTTGATTTAAAGTACAATGGCACTCATTAAGGAACCACAGCGTTTACATTTTCCTCTACATATAATCGGCATTTGTCAGTCGATTTATCCTAGCATTTACCAATCATGCCCTCATTATACGACAGCGCTGAAACCGGTCAACGCTTTCTCGCCTCCATACGTGAAACTGGATGCACATGAATCTGATTTTAATACTGAATTCATTTGTAACGCCACCAGCACCCTATTCGCTCAGCAGACATTAGAGGGACCCTGGGGAGCCCTATCACACTTCTATATGCAAATGGCCTTACACCTGGGCAGCGGTGCAGGCATGCTGGGAACTCATTTATGTAAATCTGATCTGACGAATTCACACATTCACATGCACTCGCCAGCAGCTTTTTTTGTCAAAGGGACACAATGTTCCTGTTGGGATGGCGATGTGTGAGAAAGATACACAAAGGCAAAGGAATACTTAAAGAAATAAAAAAAAGAGAGGGAAAAAAACGTGGGAAATGCATCATGTAAATCCCCAGCTTTGCTAACGTCACACATGACGTCTCATGTACACCTATCTTGGGCCTTGTTACCATAGACAATATCAGTAGCACTTCACAACGCTGATTAGCAGCTTTTGGGCAACCAGGCATGAGCTAAGCAGAAACAAATGATTTGTACCAATAATGGACGCACTTTTAAGAAGAAATTTACGTTATGTCATCGTGAACAACACCTTGTCTCCTTGTGCTTCTAAGTTGCTCTGAGTTGCTTTTGAACCACCCATGCTCTATTCGCAGGTTAAGCTAATTAGCTTATTACACAAGGCTGAATCCAAATCCATTTCTGTCCCCTGATCAAAAGCACTACCAGGTATGCAGAACAAGGGGTTGTATACCCTACATAGTGTAACACACACTGGCTTTTTTAATTAGCTTTTTAAAACTATTTGGGATCCCGGCTAGCTAGCTAGGTAGCTAAATAAGTCTCATCTTCTATACTGCCTTATCCTGTATATAGCGGTTGGATGTGCATTTAAATCCTTCTACAATCCTGTTGTATAAAAGTAATATCAAATTAAGGTCATGCTGTTGTACCAAACATCTGTACAGCTGTAATATTTTCCATACTAGAGCTGCCAATGACCGCATCACAGCCGTGCTGATATTCATTACAACAGCATATTGAATCTCATCTCAAATTTTTTTTTTTTAAGGAATCTGAGAATTTACAATCGAAGGGACGATATGTTTATTTTCTCGATACGATTCAATACATTATTGCATTACAATACAATCACAATTTAAATACATGTAAAAGTTTATTGAAAAAAAATGTGACTGATTATCTGATTACGCAACAACTACGGTGTTTTATTCAGCTTTTTTTCCTTTTCTGGCACTGGTTAGAATGAATATGTAAAGAGCAAACATGTTTGCAGCAAAGTGCTAATAATAACAACTTCACTGAGTGTGGAAGTGATCACCATTACAACTATCCCTTTGGGTGTTAATAATGTGTTGAAGGGTTAATAACACAATTACTGTCATTTCAAACATCATTCACACCAAACATTTGAACCTTCTGAATCAGCAATTTTATCGCCGATCAGAAAACAATCAGAATTCACTTCCTCCAGTCTCTGATTAGCCGGTTTTGTGTCACATGTGTCATGCTGTGCCAATCAGAGGGAGCACAAAGCGGCTATGTTAAGAGAGCGCATGCACACAAGAGAGTGTTTAAGGCCTGGTTCAGCCCGCAGGCAAATACGATTTGTTTCACAAACGCTATCTTTAGAACTGAGTGTCCACACTTTCATTTGAAAACCACCAGATCTAATTTGACTCTGTTCAGACTGGCAGCCCAAATCTGACACATTGTCATTCACCTATCTGCATTGGTTGCTGTTGTAATGACAGCTAAGCCTCGCACGCAGTACATTCACTACCCTCTGCCTGTCTGGATCCATGTTCGAGACCACGTCATTGTGTGGAATTGAACTTCAGTGTCGCGTTGCACATCACATAATGGACAGTTTGAAATCTAATACATTTACATTATGGCATTTGGCAGACACCCTTATCCAGGCTGACTTACCTTTTAATCTCATTACAAAACTGAGCCTTCCTTAAGGGCCCTACAGTGGCCACTTGGTGGTGGTTGGGTTAGAACCTCTTACAGTACCTTCCAATCAGTAGTTTAATGTCTTAATTAATTCAGGCAGGTATGGCTTCCAGACTTAATACATCTTTAGGAATCCCATCTGAATCTGAATTCAAACCAGATTTTCTACTGGTTAGACTACATAAAACCAAACTGATTGATTCCTATAATGGATATGCCAAAAGTTGGATTAAGCTGGAAGTCTAAACAAGGCAATTCAAGCACATGCATTTTTTTTTAACAATAATGCCTTACAAATATAAAGCCATATATCATGCATACATTTATGTGCTATAAGTATTAGTGTACTGTACACATACAGTATTTGGCAAATGCCACAAAATGTCACGTTTCATGTCCACAAGATATTAAATAAACGTGTGATCCCTTTCGTAATATTTTATGTCACAATACATAACATTTTCTGCACATCCTTGAAAAATGAGTGAATAAATGATTGTGTGTGAATGCATGAATGCAGTGTAGATAATATGCGAGGAAGTGTGTGGGGATGTGTGAGTGTCAGCCAACGAGACTGGTGAAAGTGAGTAAGATCTGGAGTAAGTGAAAGAGAGAAAATGAGAAAATGAGGGAAAGCGAGTGAGTGAAAGAGTGTGAGTGAACAGACTGACAGTTTCACTGACTGACTAGACTAACTGATTGACAATTATTGGGCGGCTGATGCCTCTCACTGCGTGTAAAAAATGAGAGCTGGGAGTAAATGTGTTAAAGCGGTGGGTTGTAAATGAGGACAAAACAAATCATCACCACTCGCAGCTGGAGCGCCACCCGACTGGGCCGCACTCCGGCGAAAAACATCGCACAGGAAATCTTTCTTTAGAATAAACAACCCCTCACAGCAGACAATGGGCAAAATTAATGTGCAAATGTATGCAAGAAATTAAAAAGGCAGAATTAAGCAGGCAAATGAGGTAGCTACACTCGAAACGTTGGAATTATGAATAATTACACTAAATTCCCCGCTCCTAATATGACTTTTTGGGGTGTAAACAAAAGCTTAATTGTGGAAATTTGGAGGTGAATATTGCAGAGCGCTGGCAATTGTTACTAACAGAGGCACGGTTTATAATGTGATGATCTGCCTTAATCTTACTTATAAAGCCCTGGAAGTTAAGGTCATCTCATAGTGCTTAATGAATGACTGAATATTACACAACATTGTTCACTTGCTCTTTAGATGTTTACAATTTTTCCTAGATGCTTGATCATATAATTTTGCAGTCATGAGAACTGTTTGATTGCCAAAAATTTCTAATGAGAGACAGTAAGTGTGTGGGTGGGACAAATAATGGTGATCAGGGATTGGCCCACAGGAGCAGTTTTGTCAGAGATTGTTTGTTCACTGGTTTTTCTCTGATTATTTAATTTTATGCAGCACCCTGAGGTAAGGAAACACTGTATGAAGTTAAATCTACAGGCAAACTGTACACAAGTTCTCGAATTCTCTTGAATCTCTATTATTGGAAATAAGGATGATCAGTGATCAGTTATTAAGAAGGCTAAAGACCATTGGGAAGAAAGGTGATCAGTGATTGGTTGGTGGGAACATGGTGATCAGTGATTGGTTGATGGGAACAGTGGTGATCAGTGATTGGTGATCAGTGATTGGTTGATGGGAACAGTGGTGATCAGTGATTGGTTGGTGGGAACAATGGTAATCAGTGATTAGTTGATGGGAACGATGGTAATCAGTGATTGGTTGTGGGAACAATGGTGATCAGTGATTGGGTGGTGGGAACAATGGTGATCAGTGATTGGTTGATGGGAACAGTGGTAATCAGTGATTGGTTGGTGGGAACAATGGTGATCAGTGATTGGGTGGTGGGAACAATGGTGATCAGTGATTGGTTGATGGGAACAGTAATGATCAGTGATTGGTTGATGGGAACAGTGGTGATCAGTGATTGGTTGATGGGAACAATGGTGATCAGTGATTGGTTGATGGGAACAATGGTGATCAGTGATTGGTTGATGGGAACAATGGTGATCAGTGATTGGTTGATGGGAACAGTGGTGATCAGTGATTGGTTGATGGGAACAATGGTGATCAGTGATTGGTAGATGGGAACAATGGTGATCAGTGATTGGTTGATGGGAACAGTGGTGATCAGTGATTGGTTGATTTGAACAGTGGTGATCAGTGATTGGTTGATGGGAACAGTGGTGATCAGTGATTGGTTGATGGGAACAATGGTGATCAGTGATTGGTAGATGGGAACAATGGTGATCAGTGATTGGTTGATGGGAACAGTGGTGATCAGTGATTGGTTGATTTGAACAGTGGTGATCAGTGATTGGTTGATGGGAACAGTGGTGATCAGTGATTGGTTGATGGGAACAATGGTGATCAGTGATTGGTTGATGGGAACAGTGGTGATCAGTGATTGGTTGATGGGAACAATGGTGATCAGTGATTGGTTGATGGGAACAGTGGTGATCAGTGATTGGTTGATTCACTGGTGGTGACCTGGGATGTGAATTGGAGTAGCGTATTAAGACCAGGACAATCACAAATTTGCTTGAAAACACTAGACTTGTCAATGTGATGTCTTTTAAGTCACAAATGTAACATTAAAGTCTTTAAGTTGAACACATCTGACTTGTGAGATTTACTTTTATGGTAAAGGGGTGGAGGTGATTAGCTCTGTTTAGTTAGAGGTAGAGTTCATTTCTAATTTCTAATTGTTGCTTTGTCTTGTACTTCCTACCCAAAAAAGGTTGCTGACTAAGTACACCTCTTTATGGAAACAGTATTCCATCATATCAGTGTCTTCTTTCAGCAGGATAATGTGTACACAATAATGCTACACTGCAAAAAAGGTTCAAGAATACTTTGAGGAACACAACAATGGGTTCGAGGTGATGACTTGACCTCCAGTCCAATCTAGCATCGATAGGATGTACTATTTAAATTTATGGATGCCCCACTTCATAACATATAGGACATAAGGTTCTGCTACTGACGGCTTGGTGCCAGATACCACAACACATTTTCAGAGGTGTAGTGGAGACCAGGCCGTAATGGGTCAGGGGTGTTAGGTGTGAAGCCTAGTTCTCACTCACACATTCATTGTCTATACCACTTTAATCTGTATACAGGGTTACGGGGGGTAGCCTGGAGCCTATCCCATGGGACTTAGAGCACAAGGCGAGGTACACTCTACAGGCAATTTGGGAAACGCCAATTAGCCTAACCTGCAGGTCTTTGGATTGAAAACTTTGGCGAAAACTGGAGTCCCCAAAAACCCAACAAGCACAGGGAGAACATGCAAACTCCATGCACACAGAGATCCTGGAGGTGCAAGGCAACAATGCTTACCAGTAAGTCACCATGCCGCCAAGCCGAGTTCTAAATAATATAAAAATAATACAATTTAAAACAAATTCAGGAAAGAAACAAATTGCCTGCCAAAAGTAACAGACAATAACCATCAAGCGGATCCTCTGACTGAGCTTGTCTGGGGAGTATGGGGTGTGGTAACCCACCGACGGGACAGCTCGAACGCGGTTCCTCAGATCCTCAAAGCAACAACCTAGAGCCTTAGCTGCCACGCCCACTGAAAGACAAATTCACTCCTAAAGTTAGAAAATAACCTAAGATTTCAGCTCCATCATAGTCTCATAATGAGATTTAATTTCATTGTATTTGTAAAGGATTTTCTAAGGTACCTTTTTGGAAATGATGTTTGTAGATGTCTCTAGTGATACTTTCAGTCGTTACAAACTGTACCTGGATAGGTTTGAAGACATTTGAAGACACTTTCACAACCAACTCATTTACGAGTTTAAATAGAAGTTTTAAATAGTTTAAATAATATTATAAAAGCTATCGTTATGAAATTGTTTCGAAAACTTTTGGATCTGTCCTGCTTTGACTTAAGGCCTACCTCAAGGGCATAGCGGTTTTTTCATTAAAAAAGGTGTTTTTTGTTTCCTTTAACTTTGATTACTTTGTGGATACCAGAGGTATGTTAGCTACAGCAGAGTGATCAACCCTGATTGAACTCAATTCTCCATGAAGGTAATGTTTATTACTTTTTTTTTTTTTTTAAAGAAATGCTTTACATACTGTAGCATTACATGGCCTGCATAATGTCTATAACAAGCCATTATATCGACGTCTACAAGCTTAATAGTTTTTTACCTTAATACAACTATTTTTGTGATCACAGCAAAAAGTAAAGATGTGAACTCTCAAGAAAAGCTTGTTTTTCTCAAGACGTCAGGACACTCATCAGAGGCGTATTTTCAATCAGGAGCAGTAAAAAGCCGAGCGGAGACACCTCGCCTTGGGCTCTGATCGAGCACGTCGGCTAACAAAGTCGTCATGGCTAATGCAGACGTCTGAGGAGGGAGCAGGAGAGTGAACATTAAAAGAAAAGAGGAAAAGGAAAGCAGGTCTCTCCTTCGTTCTCCTTGGATGAGGAAAGGAAGGTGTCGCGGAGCCCTCGGGAGAGTGAGAGGCGTCGTGCTGTTTGACAGGGCTTAGAAGTCGTTACAGCGCATCAGACTGGAAGAGAGATGAAGCCGTTTTCATATCCACACTCAAACACTAACACGCACCGGGGCTCCGCTGAGAATTCCTCATTATTACATATGAGGGGGGAAAAAAACATAGTTGCATTAGCATTTAGTTAACTTCACGTTCTATTCAGTGCTCAGTAGGATGTCCCTCTTGACCCAGACGGGCAGATCTGGTGTAACTAGACAAATGCATAATTTCGTTTCAGATCCCTAAAATGTCATTAAAGGCATAAGCCGGATTTTTATTATTATTATTATTATTATTATTATTATTATTATTATTATGTAAATGATATAAAACCAGAAACTTTAAAGTTGATGATGATGATGATGATGATGATGATGATCACAGCAACAGGTTTGTTTGCAGAGACGGCAGTCGTAAGTTAAATTTGATTTCAGATTTCACAGTTATTAACATTTTTATCTCAACTATTTGCTTTCTGGGTCAAAATGAGCTAAAATGTCATGCTTTATTATTTTCCAAAAATATTTAGGTTTAAAAATAAGTTCTGCTTATTTTAAAATGTACACAAAATTATGAGGAAGCTTCAAACATTTTGACATTCAGTGCTTTTGTGGGGAAAAAAAAATGTTCTCAGGTGAGTAAAAAAAATGAGACGTGGTCAGAGCGTTGGTGTAATAATAGAGCTAATATACATGGAGCCTGAACAGTAATGGAATTTGTTAACTGTTGTTTGATTTGTAAATATAATTTTCTCCAGGTTTCCAAAAACTTTATAGTGACGTTATAAATCTGACTTTTGTCTCCAAAACAAATAGAATTTGTTTAATTTCAGTTTTCAATGTTTTTTTTTTCTGTTTTTTTTATATTAAGGCATGTCATTAGTGTGCTCGCATTTTCAGATTTCACTCATTTTATCCTAGTCAGGGTCGCCATGGAAACGCAGGAAAACTGGGTGTGATTCGGGAATACACCCTGGATGACACACCAGTCCATCACAAGGCACCATTTTCACTTATATAAGTATAAACTTGGGAGGTGGGAGAAAAGCCAAAGAATGCATTCAGAAATCACAAGAAACTGCTCAGACAGTAACGTCCCACTGTCCCACCGAGTTTGTCTCTAGTCTGAAAATAAAATACAGCAGTCACGCCTTGACTTCAAGAACCTGAAGCTGCTCAATCTTCCAGATTCCCTTATATATCCACTAAAAAAGTACATTCAAGAGTCTGCGTACATCGGCGCTGTATCTGACGGCGTATACTGTACATTAGCGAGACCATCATTACAGAGCCACTCAGCTGGATTCCTTAGAGATCGTGCACAATTATCATTTTTATATCACCTCTGCGCTAAGCCGGTCTCTGTTTAATGCACTGACTCGTTGTTTGGCGTGACAGACTCGCCTGCTGATGTGAGCGCGGGGATAGGATCGAGAAGGAGCCAATTTAGCACCTGCGTCACCGCCGATCAGATCTATGCAGAGGGAAAAGGGACAAAGGCGAGCTCTGACCCTAATCGCTCATTAACCGGCTCACAAGATATCCACTGGAGTAGCATGGAGGAAACATTTCTTAAACAGGTTTACAGTTTCATGGAGTAATAGAAATGAAAATGGCTGAAAAAAAAACATTAAAATCTGTTTCTTTGTGCGAAACGTACAAAACAGTGCACATAGGAGGGTTTCCCTTATAAAGGAGAGTAGAACTTCTTTAGAAAGAATAAAACATTGAACTGATTGCCAACTCAGTTTTTATGGACTGAGAACAATTGCACTCATTTTGCACGAGTGTTGAATGAATAATAATTTTTTTTAAAAAAACAGTGTTTTTTGTTCAGTCGATATGCTTTTATAAAAAAAAAAAAACATTTAAAGCATGCCCAGGATATACAGTACAGGATAAGCTGACCATTATACGGCATTAAAAAAAACGTTGCATGCAGCTTTTTCTTGGCGTTCAAAACCCAATGAACTCCTAGTTCGTTTTCTTCGCGTTCATTTTACGCTTCGGAGGACCGGATATATCCCATGATCCTACACGCTATACATAGGGAAATGCGGAAATGGGCAAAATAAAAAGAATTATTGTTGAAAAAATTTGAAGTTTTTCACATTTCTTCATAAACCACAAAAAAAAACTTCCTTTAATCCGACGTTGTGCAGTCAGAGAGTAAACCCGGTAGCGGCGGGCTTTCATATCCAGTTCCCGACACACTGCCCCCACAGGTTAACACACAAACTACAATTTGGGCTGCAGGCTGACGTTAGACAGGGACAAACGAACGCCGGTGTAGAAGTCAATCAAGCGCCACTACAGAACGCAATATAAACGTCTAGGACATTCAGAGCACGTTCGTTTATCCAAAAACTTAACGCCCGTGTGAACAAGGCCTAAATTGATAATGCTATTGTTTAAATGTAATATTTAATTTTGTATTGTAGTAACAGACGAGAATTACTCTTACATTCAATAACATTGATGAACAATTAAATACACTGAACTGGTGACAAGATCATGGGCACCCGAGGCTCCCCCATGTCCACTGGGACCAAAGGCCAGTTCGTCAAATGACTGAAAAAAGTACATTCTGGCCATGATAGAAAGGCACCAGAACACTCAGTGGACCACAGCCCACCGCACATGGGGCTTAGCAGGCAAAGAGCCCAGGACTGGCGAGCCAGCCTCCAAACTCCCCGGAGGAGCCATGGAATATACCAGGCAAACACATTCAATCCACCCCACAGCACCCAAAGTTTCCATTTTTATCTCGTAGTACATTTAAGAAGTTTAGGGAGTCCAGCATTGGCTACTTGGTGGTGGTGGAGTTTGCACCTGTGATCTTCCGATTGCGAGGCCAAAGCCTTAACCAGTGAACTACCCTTCAGCATATTCCTGAACTGGACTCCATATTAACTTAAACACATCTCCTGTTATACTGAACTTCCAGCCTCCTAACACACAGTATGGCTGCAGATCAATCCCTGCTATCTGTTATCACCCAATTGAGGATGGGTTCCCTGTTGAGTCTGGTACCTCTCAAGGTTTCCTTCCTACTGCCATCTCAGGGGGGTTTCCTGACCACTGTCGCCGTCGTCCTCGGCTTGCTCGCAAGCTTCCTTTGCGACAATGTCAAGTGTTAAAAGCGCTATACAAATAAAAATTGAATTGAATTGAATTCCCATTTTGTGTTTTTTCAATCCTATGTCTCATTTCAATCCTCTAGTTCCTTGGAGTCTGTGGATATATATTCACATACAGCATGTAGTTAAGGTTTTTTTTTTCCCACAAAAAAATAAAAATAAAATAATTAACATGTAAAAAAAAAAAAGGGAAGGGGGTGAATCTTACTCGTGCACTAGTATAAAGCAGCGCTGTTTATGTCCTGGTTTGTTCAAGACATCACAATAGACTAAATGTAGGAATTATAACAAGCATGTGATCTTACTGAGTTCCACACACACACGCACACACACACACATCCCTAAATGAAAAGCAAAAAAGCCTTTCTCATAACTGTAAATCCATGTTATTCTCGGTTCTCATCTCCGTACAATAAAGAGACATGAACTTCAGAGCCGATATGCGATCTTTCTGTTTTTCCATCTTGACGCCGGGAGTCTGGAAAGAGAGAGAGAGAGAGAGAGAGAGACGAACTCCTAACAGCACGCCGCGTCATGTCAAAGCGTACGAAACAGCTTCGTCTTACAATGGACCTAAGCAGGGGGAACATCTGTCAAAAAGGACACTTGTGAGTTCATTAGTGCCGAATGAACAAATGAACAGATTGATGGAGGGTTAGATGCTGGAAGTGACGGCAGAGCCTCTACTTTGCATTGCATCACCATATTGGCACAGTGGGAATCTCAGCCAAGTGATAGAGTTTCCTGTAAAAGACTGAGCCGCTCATTTTCACCTCCCCCTCCTTCCTCCAGGAACGAAAGTGGGGGAGGAAAGAAAACATGAAGTGAAAACTTTTTAAGAGGAGACTGGCAATTAGCACAGTGTTAATGAACCCTGTCGCATTGTCTGATCAAGAGGCCCGCGCTAATTACGAGCAAAATGTCTCAGTCCTTCTGCCACTGTGTACGGAAAACACACATCTTTTTTTTCTTTTTCTTTTTCTTTTCTTTCAAAGACACAACAGCAAAGGCCAAACCATCAGAGAATTATGATCCATGACTGGGTAAACAACAGCAGCAGCGCTAGTGAAGATGGAAAAATGACAACTTCTCCATTCCACTTCCTTTGATCTATACAACACTCAAAAATCCA